>NW_027526618.1:0-227582 GCF_052857255.1 Amblyomma americanum
TGCGCAATTCGGCAGCCACCTTCCAAAGGATAACGAATGGCGTCCTACAAAAGCACATTGGCTACGCGTGCGCATACATCGATGACGTGGCCGTCTACTCCGAAAATTGGCAGGAACACTTAGACCATTTGGGTTATGTGCTGGCAACTATCAGGAGTGTTGGACTCGCAGTTAATCCTTCAAAATGCAGGTTTGCGCAGCAAAGCGTCCGGTATTTGGAGCACGTGGTCGGGTCAGGCCATCATTCACCGGACCCGGAACGAGTTCAGGCAATGGGACGCCTTAAGCCACCGATTTCATTTCATTTCATTTATTTGTCCCTTAAAGGCCCGAAGGCATTACATAAGGGGGGGGCGTACATACAGGTTGGAGGGTAGTAGCAGAGAACACAAAAGAAAGAAAGGGGGAAAAATACACGGGGTACCAAAAAAGTGTACAATAATATACAAACTAAAAGCAAGAAATAAACATACAAAAAGAAAACAAGGAACAATTGGCACTTCGGTGTCGCAGTATGAATATGTTTATGAGAAGTGATTAGCCAGTTTCTCGCGGAAAAGGCGGCGATCGGAGCATGTTATTACGTTGTCGGGAAGGCCATTCCAGAGCACTATGGCGTCGGGAAAAAATGAACTGCTCATTGCGGAGGTGCGGGTTTTAATGCGTGCGATTGGGTTACTGTGGTTTAGGCGGGATGAAGTACGTGGGGGTGGCTGCAGCAACAAATGTCTTGGTGAGCGATAAAAGAAAGAGTGAAAGAGGCATAGACGGGAAATAACACGGCGAGTTGCTAGTGTTTGAAGGCCGAGGGATCGTTTTAGTAATGTTACGCTGGTATTTCTTGAGTACTGCGAAGTAATAAAACGGGCGGCGCGATTTTGAATGGCTTCAAGGTCTGAGATGAGATACGATTGTGATGGATGCCAGACAGATGACGCGTACTCCAATTTAGGACGTACGAATGTTATGTATGCCAACTTTTTTACTTCAGGTGATGCAGATTTTAGATTGCGCCGGAGAAAACCAAGTGTGCGTGATGCTTTGGAACAGATGGTCTGAATGTGTGTTGTCCATGACAGCGATGATGTGATGTGTACTCCTAGGTATTTATAAGATGATGTTCTCGTGACGGCGACCGATTTTATGTTGTAAGTGCTATCAATAACTGTGTTTTTGCGAGAGAATGATATGGAGTGGCATTTATTTAGATTAAGAGGCATGTGCCATTTGTCACACCACGCTGAGATAGTGGTTAGATCCTGTTGAAGAGCGGCAATGGCGCTAGCGCCGTGGATGGGGCTGTAAATTACGCAGTCATCTGCGAATAAACGTAGCGTTGATTTTGTGTTGATCGGTAGGTCATTGATGTAGATGAGGAATAAAAGAGGTGATAAGCCTGCACCTTGAGGTACGCCGGATGTTACGTCGGAAAAAGCTGAGCGACAGTTATTAACACAGGTGAACTGCTTACGTCCCTTAAGGAACTGCTCTAGCCAGGAGAGCAAAGTTTGTGGAATGCCGAGCGATGACAACTTAAAAAGAAGAAGATTATGGGAAACACGATCAAATGCTTTTGAAAAGTCGAGAAAGATAGCGTCGATCTGGACAAGGTTATCTAAGTATTGTAGAATGTCGTGGGTGAATTCGGCGAGCTGGGTCTCACATGACAGCTGCTTCCGGAAGCCGTGTTGATTCGGATAGAAAAAGTTCATTGATTCTAGGTGGGTCATAAGATTGGAAAAAATAATGTGCTCAAGTAGTTTAGACGGTATACTAGTGAGGGAAATGGGACGATAGTTGTTAGGGCACGTGCGGTCATCCGCTTTAAATATGGGTGTAATTTGAGCTTTTTTCCAATCGTCAGGGACAATCCCGGTATCTAAGGATTGCGTAAAAATTAGATGCAGTACGTGGCTAGACAACGAAATGGTATTTTTTAGTAGCTTACTGTTAATTTGATCGCAGCCGGCAGATGTAGATATTTTCAGTGAGGCAATAAGCTGTGATACACCATCAGGGTTAATTTCGATTTTAGGCATTTCTGAGAGTGAGATTTCTGGAATGTGTTCATTAGCAGCAACGTTAGCAGCGGAAAAAACTGACGTAAAGTAATTGTTGAGCGCGGTCGCACAGTCATCGCTTTTGATTGGTTCTCCATCAGCATCTAGGAGTTGTACATGGCGATCTTGTGGTTTATTAGATAGCATGCGCCAGAATTTGTTGGGGTTAGAGTGAAGGATTGATAGTAAATCTTGAGAGTAAAACTTATCTTTAGCACTTGTCAGTTCTGTGGTATACTGTTGGGCGCACAAGCGATATTTTTCCCATGCTAAGTGACTATTTTGAAGTTTTGCTGTTCGATACAGGCGCTTCTTTTTGCCAAGGAGAGACTTGAGGCGTTTGTTAAACCATTGATTCTTGGTATCTGATTTAATAAGTAGTGTTGGAACGTGCTTACTTTCCAAATGTAGTAGGGTGTCTTTGTACAAATTCCAGTTCGAGTTAGGAGAGCGATTTAGATAGGTGCAACGAAAGTTGTCGAAAAATTTTTCAAGATCATTGTTCATAGCATCAAAATCAGCCCTTTTGTAGTCTTTTATCAGTTTGCTGGTTGGTGATTTCTTCTTTAAAGGTAGCGTCATAGAGATGTGAACAAGGTTGTGGTCGCTTAATCCAGGAAGGACAGTAATGGATTTTACGTCGTCCGGGTGACTTGTGAGCAAAAGATCTAGGATGTTGTCTCCTCTCGTTGGACTTGTTATCACTTGCTGAAGGTTAAAGTCAAGGGTTAGTTCTAGAAAAAGTTTCTGTTCGTTTGCAGGTGTCGAACTTAGGGTCGAGAGCAATGACCAGTTAATTTGTGGGTAATTGAAATCACCAAACAGAAATATGGGTGCTTTGGGATATTCATTCCTCATAATCGTTAATTCATGGCGTAGGGAATCGGGGAATGATACGTGACTGTCTGGGGGTCTATAGCAGACACCGAACACTAGCTTTCCGGAGGCGTTGTGAAGGCATACCCAGATCATTTCTAGGATATTATCATGCCGGATAATCGAGGACTGCAGAGTGTTACGAACGGCTATTAGAACTCCTCCCCCTTTTCGGTTAGTGCGATCTTTGCGGTATGTGGTGAAATGGAAGTCTGAAGGGAACAAATTCGTGGTTTTCTATCTCTGGGTGCAGCCAAGTTTCTGTGAGTATGACCATATCGGCGTCTGTGACTTCAATGAAACTGTGAACCTGATGGCGTTTAGGTAGAATACTCCGTATATTAGTAAAAGCGATGTTGATGAGTGCGGGTGAATGACGATTGCTTGGCGGAATCGGTTCATTCAGTTCAGTAGAGTGTCACTTGGCTTGCTCTGAGGCCTGCTGTGTATTGTCCTGTGCTCCATTTATCTTTGCCGCGGGCTTGGTGTTCGTATCTGTTTCTGTTATGGTATCAGAGGCATGATCGTAGGTGTAATATTTCTCGCCAACGATAAGTTTATCGTATCGAAGCTTAAAGCTACACCCTCGGGGCTTAATGAATTGAACCAATTTGGAGCGAGCGAGTCGAGTGGCGAATTCGAAGTCTTCTCGGATAACGTAAGGTGTTTCTTTCAATTTACGACCACATGCAAGCACGCTTTCTTTTGCCTTGTAGTGATTCATTTTAACTATTATTGGTCGCTTTTTTTCCGTTGAGAATTGACCAATGCGGTGGGCGCGTTCTATTGCGCTTGGTTCTAGATTCAAATCTAGTTTTTCTTTGCACAGCGCAATAACTTTTTCCTCCGATTCAGTCCACGATTCTTTGTCGCTATCATCTAAGCCGAAAAAGAGCAGGTTGTTTCGGCGCATTCTGTTCTTCGCGTCTATGTTGGCGGCCTTTAGTTCAGCGATGTCCTGCCTAATCTGGCTAGTCTCTACCTGTTTTGATGGTGATACTGTTTTACGCTCGTCTAATTCGAGCACTGCTACTCGGTTTGAAAGTGCAGTTAGTTGTGTTTCATGGCTGATTTGGGTTGTTTTCAATTGATCAAGGTCGGCACGCATGGCTGCATGGTGTTCTTCTAGCCGCTTGAGAGCATCTAAAACATCGGAAAGGTTGGTTGGTCCGGGCCAGGATTAAGTTCAACATCTCCCGAAAGCAGCAGCATCAGCTCAGATAGCAAATCAAAGGCAAGTATGTCACATAACACACGCAGCGCAGTGCGCCATTTCAGGTCGTAGGGGCACGACACCGCGAAAAGACAACGATCGCTACTACGAGTCTCCTTAGCGTAGTCTAGGTAACTAACCTGGAAGGCCAATACCGGGGTGAACATCGTGCAAGAGTCGGTGTCGTGCCCCGCCGAGCTGACGTTGTGCCGCAGATTAAATACTGTTGCCTCAGGCCATGTGATTGATGACGTAGTCGATGGCGGTGGTTTCCAGGCGAAGGCGTCGAGCGGCGCCAAATATGGGCGGTCAGGTCCGGATGATACAGCAGAAGACTGTTCAGGCATCCACGGAGCCGAAGAATCCGGGAAGTGCAGTGTAGGTGATGGGCAGGGGTCCAGGCCACGGCGCGTACCAGCAGAGAGCCAGTACGACAGCACCTGGAAGGCCAATACCGGGGTGAACATCGTGCAAGAGTCGGTGTCGTGCCCCGCCGAGCTGACGTTGTGCCGCAGATTAAATACTGTTGCCTCAGGCCATGTGATTGATGACGTAGTCGATGGCGGTGGTTTCCAGGCGAAGGCGTCGAGCGGCGCCAAATATGGGCGGTCAGGTCCGGATGATACAGCAGAAGACTGTTCAGGCATCCACGGAGCCGAAGAATCCGGGAAGTGCAGTGTAGGTGATGGGCAGGGGTCCAGGCCACGGCGCGTACCAGCAGAGAGCCAGTACGACAGCACCTGGAAGGCCAATACCGGGGTGAACATCGTGCAAGAGTCGGTGTCGTGCCCGGTCTAAAACAGCTTGTTTCGCTGTATTAAGCAAGAATACATGCTTTTCGCGCAGATATAAGAGAAAAAGTTTTGACGCGTGTCACAGGGACACTTGTAAAACCGATGTGTTCAGATTTCGCTCATTTCGGTCTAAAACAGCTTGTTTTGTTGTATTTAGCACGAATGCATGCTTTTCGCGCAGTTATAAGAGAAAAAGTTTAGACGCGTATCAGAGGAACACTTGTAAAACCGATGTGTTGTGATTTAGCTCGTTTCGGTCTAAAACAGCTTGTTTCGCTGTATTAAGCAAGAATACATGCTTTTCGCGCAGTTATAAGAGAAAAAGTTTTGACGCGTGTCACAGGGACACTTGTAAAACCGGTGTGTTCAGATTTAACTCGTTTCGGTCTAAAACAGCTTGTTTCGTTGTATTAAGCACGAATACATGCTTTTCGCGCAGTTATAAGAGAAAAAGTTTAGACGCGTATCAGAGGAACAATTGTAAAACCGATGTGTTGTGATTTAGCTCGTTTCGGTCTAAAACAGCTTATTTCGCTGTATTAAGCAGAAATACATGCTTTTCGCGCAGTGATAAGAGAAAAAGCTTTAAAGGCGTGTCACAGGGACACTTGTAAAACCGATGTGTTCAGATTTAGCTCGTTTCGGTCTAAAACAGCTTGTTTCGTTGTATTAAGCACGAATACATGCTTTTCGCGCAGTTATAAGAGAAAAAGTTTTGACGAGTATCACGTGGAACACTTGTAATACCGATGTGTTTTGATTTGGCTCGTTTCGGTCTAAAACAGCTTGTTTCGTTGTATTAAGCAAGAATACATGCTTTTCGCGCAGTTATAAGAGAAAAAGTTTTGACGCGTATCAGAGGAACACTTGTAAAACCGATGTGTTCAGATTTAACTCTTTTCGGACTAAAACAGCTTGTTTCGTTGTATTAAGCACGAATATATGCTTTTCGCGCAGTTATAAGGGAAAAAGTTTTGACGCGTATCACATGGACACTTGGAAAACCGATGTGTTCAGATTTAGCTCGTTTTGGTCTAAAACAGCTTGTTTCGTTGTATTAAGCACGAATACATGCTTTTCGCGCAGTTATAAGAGAAAAAGTTTTGACGCGTATCAGAGGAACACTTGTAAAACCGATGTGTTGTGATTTAGCTCGTTTCGGTCTAAAACAGCTTGTTTCGCTGTATTAAGCACGAATACATGCTTTTCGCGCAGTTATAAGAGAAAAAGTTTAGACGCGTATCAGAGGAACAATTGTAAAACCGATGTGTTGTGATTTAGCTCGTTTCGGTCTAAAACAGCTTGTTTCGCTGTATTAAGCAGAAATACATGCTTTTCGCGCAGTGATAAGAGAAAAAGCTTTGACGAGTATCACGTGGATACTTGTAAAACCGATGTGTTCAGATTTAGCTCGTTTCGGTCTAAAACACCTTGTTTCGTTGTATTAAGCAAGAATACATGCTTTTCGCGCAGTTATAGGAGAAAAAGTTTTGACGCGTATTAGAGAGACACTTGTAAAACCGATTTGTTGTGATTTACCTCGTTTCGGTCTAAAACAGCTTGTTTCGTTGTATTAAGCAAGAATACATGCTTTTCGCGCAGTTATAGGAGAAAAAGTTTTGACGAGTATCACGTGGATACTTGTAAAACCGATGTGTTCAGATTTAGCTCGTTTCGGTCAAAAACAGCTTGTTTCGTTGTATCAAGCACGAATACATGCTTTTCGCGCAGTTAAAAGAGAAAAAGTTTTGACGAGTATCACGTGGAACACTTGTAATACCGATGTGTTGTGATTTAGCTCGTTTCGGTCTAAAACAGCTTGTTTCGCTGTATTAAGCAAGAATACATGCTTTTCGCGTCGTTATAAGAGAAAAAGTTTTGACGCGTATCAGAGGAACACTTGTAAAACCGATGTGTTGTGATTTAGCTCATTTCGGTCTAAAACAGCTTGTTTCGCTGTATTAGGCAAGAATACATGCTTTTCGCGCAGTTATAAGAGAAAAAGTTTTGACGCGTATCAGAGGAACACTTGTAAAACCGATGTGTTGTGATTTAGCTCGTTTCGGTCTAAAACAGCTTGTTTCGCTGTATTAAGCAAGAATACATGCTTTTCGCGCAGTTATAAGAGAAAAAGTTTTGACGCGTATTAGAGGAACACTTGTAAAACCGATGTGTTGTGATTTAGCTCGTTTTGGTCTAAAACAACTTGTTTCGCTGTATTAAGCAAGAATACATGCTTTTCGCGCAGTTATAAGAGAAAAAGTTTTGACGCGTGTCACAGGGACACTTGTAAAACCGGTGTGTTCAGATTTAACTCGTTTCGGTCTAAAACAGCTTGTTTCGTTGTATTAAGCACGAATACATGCTTTTCGCGCAGTTATAAGAGAAAAAGTTTAGACGCGTATCAGAGGAACAATTGTAAAACCGATGTGTTGTGATTTAGCTCGTTTCGGTCTAAAACAGCTTATTTCGCTGTATTAAGCAGAAATACATGCTTTTCGCGCAGTGATAAGAGAAAAAGCTTTAAAGGCGTGTCACAGGGACACTTGTAAAACCGATGTGTTCAGATTTAGCTCGTTTCGGTCTAAAACAGCTTGTTTCGTTGTATTAAGCACGAATACATGCTTTTCGCGCAGTTATAAGAGAAAAAGTTTTGACGAGTATCACGTGGAACACTTGTAATACCGATGTGTTTTGATTTGGCTCGTTTCGGTCTAAAACAGCTTGTTTCGTTGTATTAAGCAAGAATACATGCTTTTCGCGCAGTTATAAGAGAAAAAGTTTTGACGCGTATCAGAGGAACACTTGTAAAACCGATGTGTTCAGATTTAACTCTTTTCGGACTAAAACAGCTTGTTTCGTTGTATTAAGCACGAATATATGCTTTTCGCGCAGTTATAAGGGAAAAAGTTTTGACGCGTATCACATGGACACTTGGAAAACCGATGTGTTCAGATTTAGCTCGTTTTGGTCTAAAACAGCTTGTTTCGTTGTATTAAGCACGAATACATGCTTTTCGCGCAGTTATAAGAGAAAAAGTTTTGACGCGTATCAGAGGAACACTTGTAAAACCGATGTGTTGTGATTTAGCTCGTTTCGGTCTAAAACAGCTTGTTTCGCTGTATTAAGCACGAATACATGCTTTTCGCGCAGTTATAAGAGAAAAAGTTTAGACGCGTATCAGAGGAACAATTGTAAAACCGATGTGTTGTGATTTAGCTCGTTTCGGTCTAAAACAGCTTGTTTCGCTGTATTAAGCAGAAATACATGCTTTTCGCGCAGTGATAAGAGAAAAAGCTTTGACGAGTATCACGTGGATACTTGTAAAACCGATGTGTTCAGATTTAGCTCGTTTCGGTCTAAAACAGCTTGTTTCGTTGTATTAAGCAAGAATACATGCTTTTCGCGCAGTTATAGGAGAAAAAGTTTTGACGCGTATTAGAGAGACACTTGTAAAACCGATTTGTTGTGATTTACCTCGTTTCGGTCTAAAACAGCTTGTTTCGTTGTATTAAGCAAGAATACATGCTTTTCGCGCAGTTATAGGAGAAAAAGTTTTGACGAGTATCACGTGGATACTTGTAAAACCGATGTGTTCAGATTTAGCTCGTTTCGGTCAAAAACAGCTTGTTTCGTTGTATTAAGCACGAATACATGCTTTTCGCGCAGTTAAAAGAGAAAAAGTTTTGACGAGTATCACGTGGAACACTTGTAATACCGATGTGTTGTGATTTAGCTCGTTTCGGTCTAAAACAGCTTGTTTCGCTGTATTAAGCAAGAATACATGCTTTTCGCGTCGTTATAAGAGAAAAAGTTTTGACGCGTATCAGAGGAACACTTGTAAAACCGATGTGTTGTGATTTAGCTCATTTCGGTCTAAAACAGCTTGTTTCGCTGTATTAGGCAAGAATACATGCTTTTCGCGCAGTTATAAGAGAAAAAGTTTTGACGCGTATCAGAGGAACACTTGTAAAACCGATGTGTTGTGATTTAGCTCGTTTCGGTCTAAAACAGCTTGTTTCGCTGTATTAAGCAAGAATACATGCTTTTCGCGCAGTTATAAGAGAAAAAGTTTTGACGCGTATTAGAGGAACACTTGACAAACCGATGTGTTGTGATTTAGCTCGTTTTGGTCTAAAACAACTTGTTTCGCTGTATTAAGCAAGAATACATGCTTTTCGCGCAGTTATAAGAGAAAAAGTTTTGACGCGTATCAGAGGAACACTTGTAAAACCGATGTGTTCAGATTTAGCTCGTTTCGGTCTAAAACAGCTTGTTTCGTTGTATTAAGCATGAATACATGCTTTACGCGCAGTTATAGAAGAAAAAGTTTTGACGCGTATCAGAGACACTTGTAAAACCGATGTGTTGTGATTTAGTTCGTTTCGGTCTAAAACAGCTTGTTTCGTTGTATTAAGCAAGAATACGTGCTTTTCGCGCAGTTATAAGAGAAAAAGTTTTGACGCGTATTAGAGAGACACTTGTAAAACCGATGTGTTGTGATTTAGCTCGTTTCGGTCTGAAACAGCTTGTTTCGTTGTATTAAGCAAGAATACATGCTTTTCGCGCAGTTATAAGAGAAAAAGTTTTGACGAGTATCACGTGGATACTTGTAAAACCGATGTTTTCAGATTTAGCTCGTTTCGGTCTAAAACAGCTTGTTTCGTTGTATTAAGCACGAATACATGCTTTTCGCGCAGTTATAAGAGAAAAAGTTTTGACGAGTATCAGGTGGAACACTTGTAATACCGATGTGTTGTGATTTAGCTCGTTTCGGTCTAAAACAGCTTGTTTCGCTGTATTAAGCAAGAATACATGCTTTTCGCGCAGTTATAAGAGAAAAAGTTTTGACGCGTATCAGAGGAACACTTGTAAAACCGATGTGTTGTGATTTAGCTCATTTCGGTCTAAAACAGCTTGTTTCGCTGTATTAAGCAAGAATACATGCTTTTCGCGCAGTTATAAGAGAAAAAGTTTTGACGCTTATCAGAGGAACACTTGTAAAACCGATGTGTTGTGATTTAGCTCGTTTCGGTCTAAAACAGCTTGTTTCGCTGTATTAAGCAAGAATAGATGCTTTTCGCGCAGTTATAAGAGAAAAAGTTTTGACGCGTATCAGAGGAACACTTGTAAAACCGATGTGTTGTGATTTAGCTCGTTTCGGTCTAAAACAGCTTGTTTCGCTGTATTAAGCAAGAATACATGCTTTTCGCGCAGTTATAAGAGAAAAAGTTTTGACGCGTATCAGAGGAACACTTGTAAAACCGATGTGTTCAGATTTAGCTCGTTTCGGTCTAAAACAGCTTGTTTTGTTGTATTAAGCACGAATACATGCTTTACGCGCAGTTATAGAAGAAAAAGTTTTGACGCGTATCAGGGAGACACTTGTAAAACCGATGTGTTGTGATTTAGCTCGTTTCGGTCTAAAACAGCTTGTTTCGTTGTATTAAGCAAGAATACATGCTTTTCGCGCAGTTATAAGAGAAAAAGTTTTGACGAGTATCACGTGGATACTTGTAATACCGATGTGTTGTGATTTAGCTCGTTTCGGTCTAAAACAGCTTGTTTCGCTGTATTAAGCAAGAATACATGCTTTTCGCGCAGTTATAAGAGAAAAAGTTTTGACGCGTATCAGAGGAACACTTGTAAAACCGATGTGTTGTGATTTAGCTCATTTCGGTCTACAACAGCTTGTTTCGTTGTATTAAGCAAGAATACATGCTTTTCGCGCAGTTATAAGAGAAAAAGTTTTGACGCGTATTAGAGAGACACTTGTAAAACCGATGTGTTGTGATTTAGCTCTTTTCGGTCTAAAACAGCTTGTTTCGTTGTATTAAGCAAGAATACATGCTTTTCGCGCAGTTATAAGAGAAAAAGTTTTGACGTGGATACTTGTAAAACCGATGTGTTCAGATTTAGCTCGTTTCGGTCTAAAACAGCTTGTTTCGTTGTATTAAGCACGAATACATGCTTTTCGCGCAGTTATAAGAGAAAAAGTTTTGACGAGTATCACGTGGAACACTTGTAATACCGATGTGTTGTGATTTAGCTCGTTTCGGTCTAAAACAGCTTGATTCGCTGTATTAAGCAAGAATACATGCTTTTCGCGCAGTTATAAAAGAAAAAGTTTTGACGCGTATCAGAGGAACACTTGTAAAACCGATGTGTTGTGATTTAGCTCATTTCGGTCTAAAACAGCTTGTTTCGCTGTATTAAGCAAGAATACATGCTTTTCGCGCAGTTATAAGAGAAAAAGTTTTGACGCGTATTAGAGAGACACTTGTAAAACCGATTTGTTGTGATTTAGCTCGTTTCGGTCTAAAACAGCTTGTTTCGTTGTATTAAGCAAGAATACATGCTTTTCGCGCAGTTATAAGAGAAAAAGTTTAGACGCGCATCAGAGGAATACTTGTAAAACCGATGTGTTGTGATTTAGCTCGTTTCGGTCTAAAACAGCTTGTTTCGCTGTATTAGGCACGAATACATGCTTTTCGCGCAGTTATAAGAGAAAAAGTTTAGACGCGTATCAGAGGAACACTTGTAAAACCGATGTGTTGTGATTTAGCTCGTTTCGGTCTAAAACAGCTTGTTTCGCTGTATTAAGCAAGAATACATGCTTTTCGCGCAGTTATAAGAGAAAAAGTTTTGACGCGTATTAGAGGAACACTTGTAAAACCGATGTGTTGTGATTTAGCTCGTTTTGGTCTAAAACAACTTGTTTCGCTGTATTAAGCAAGAATACATGCTTTTCGCGCAGTTATAAGAGAAAAAGTTTTGACGCGTATCAGAGGAACACTTGTAAAACCGATGTGTTCAGATTTAGCTCGTTTCGGTCTAAAACAGCTTGTTTCGTTGTATTAAGCATGAATACATGCTTTACGCGCAGTTATAGAAGAAAAAGTTTTGACGCGTATCAGAGACACTTGTAAAACCGATGTGTTGTGATTTAGTTCGTTTCGGTCTAAAACAGCTTGTTTCGTTGTATTAAGCAAGAATACGTGCTTTTCGCGCAGTTATAAGAGAAAAAGTTTTGACGCGTATTAGAGAGACACTTGTAAAACCGATGTGTTGTGATTTAGCTCGTTTCGGTCTAAAACAGCTTGTTTCGTTGTATTAAGCAAGAATACATGCTTTTCGCGCAGTTATAAGAGAAAAAGTTTTGACGAGTATCACGTGGATACTTGTAAAACCGATGTGTTCAGATTTAGCTCGTTTCGGTCTAAAACAGCTTGTTTCGTTGTATTAAGCACGAATACATGCTTTTCGCGCAGTTATAAGAGAAAAAGTTTTGACGAGTATCACGTGGAACACTTGTAATACCGATGTGTTGTGATTTAGCTCGTTTCGGTCTAAAACAACTTGTTTCGCTGTATTAAGCAAGAATACATGCTTTTCGCGCAGTTATAAGAGAAAAAGTTTTGACGCGTATCAGAGGAACACTTGTAAAACCGATGTGTTGTGATTTAGCTCATTTCGGTCTAAAACAGCTTGTTTCGCTGTATTAAGCAAGAATACATGCTTTTCGCGCAGTTATAAGAGAAAAAGTTTTGATGCGTATCAGAGGAACACTTGTAAAACCGATGTGTTGTGATTTAGCTCGTTTCGGTCTAAAACAGCTTGTTTCGCTGTATTAAGCAAGAATAGATGCTTTTCGCGCAGTTATAAGAGAAAAAGTTTTGACGCGTATCAGAGGAACACTTGTAAAACCGATGTGTTGTGATTTAGCTCGTTTCGGTCTAAAACAGCTTGTTTCGCTGTATTAAGCAAGAATACATGCTTTTCGCGCAGTTATAAGAGAAAAAGTTTTGACGCGTATCAGAGGAACACTTGTAAAACCGATGTGTTCAGATTTAGCTCGTTTCGGTCTAAAACAGCTTGTTTTGTTGTATTAAGCACGAATACATGCTTTACGCGCAGTTATAGAAGAAAAAGTTTTGACGCGTATCAGGGAGACACTTGTAAAACCGATGTGTTGTGATTTAGCTCGTTTCGGTCTAAAACAGCTTGTTTCGTTGTATTAAGCAAGAATACATGCTTTTCGCGCAGTTATAAGAGAAAAAGTTTTGACGAGTATCACGTGGATACTTGTAATACCGATGTGTTGTGATTTAGCTCGTTTCGGTCTAAAACAGCTTGTTTCGCTGTATTAAGCAAGAATACATGCTTTTCGCGCAGTTATAAGAGAAAAAGTTTTGACGCGTATCAGAGGAACACTTGTAAAACCGATGTGTTGTGATTTAGCTCATTTCGGTCTACAACAGCTTGTTGCGTTGTATTAAGCAAGAATACATGCTTTTCGCGCAGTTATAAGAGAAAAAGTTTTGACGCGTGTCACAGGGACACTTGTAAAACCGATGTGCTCAGATTTAGCTCGTTTCGGTCTAAAACAGCTTGTTTCGTTGTATTAAGCAAGAATACATGCTTTTCGCGCAGTTATAAGAGAAAAAGTTTTGACGCGTATTAGAGAGACACTTGTAAAACCGATGTGTTGTGATTTAGCTCTTTTCGGTCTAAAACAGCTTGTTTCGTTGTATTAAGCAAGAATACATGCTTTTCGCGCAGTTATAAGAGAAAAAGTTTTGACGAGTATCACGTGGATACTTGTAAAACCGATGTGTTCAGATTTAGCTCGTTTCGGTCTAAAACAGCTTGTTTCGTTGTATTAAGCACGAATACATGCTTTTCGCGCAGTTATAAGAGAAAAAGTTTTGACGAGTATCACGTGGAACACTTGTAATACCGATGTGTTGTGATTTAGCTCGTTTCGGTCTAAAACAGCTTGATTCGCTGTATTAAGCAAGAATACATGCTTTTCGCGCAGTTATAAGAGAAAAAATTTTGACGCGTATCAGAGGAACACTTGTAAAACCGATGTGTTGTGATTTAGCTCATTTCGGTCTAAAACAGCTTGTTTCGCTGTATTAAGCAAGAATACATGCTTTTCGCGCAGTTATAAGAGAAAAAGTTTTGACGCGTATCAGAGGAACACTT
This sequence comes from Amblyomma americanum, assembly GCF_052857255.1. Lineage (NCBI taxonomy): Eukaryota > Metazoa > Arthropoda > Arachnida > Ixodida > Ixodidae > Amblyomma > Amblyomma americanum. Next base: position 13,935 of record NW_027526618.1, read on the forward strand.
GTAAAACCGATGTGTTGTGATTTAGCTCGTTTCGGTCTAAAACAGCTTGTTTCGCTGTATTAAGCAAGAATAGATGCTTTTCGCGCAGTTATAAGAGAAAAAGTTTTGACGCGTATCAGAGGAACACTTGTAAAACCGATGTGTTGTGATTTAGCTCGTTTCGGTCTAAAACAGCTTGTTTCGCTGTATTAAGCAAGAATACATGCTTTTCGCGCAGTTATAAGAGAAAAAGTTTTGACGCGTATCAGAGGAACACTTGTAAAACCGATGTGTTCAGATTTAGCTCGTTTCGGTCTAAAACAGCTTGTTTTGTTGTATTAAGCACGAATACATGCTTTACGCGCAGTTATAGAAGAAAAAGTTTTGACGCGTATCAGGGAGACACTTGTAAAACCGATGTGTTGTGATTTAGCTCGTTTCGGTCTAAAACAGCTTGTTTCGTTGTATTAAGCAAGAATACATGCTTTTCGCGCAGTTATAAGAGAAAAAGTTTTGACGAGTATCACGTGGATACTTGTAATACCGATGTGTTGTGATTTAGCTCGTTTCGGTCTAAAACAGCTTGTTTCGCTGTATTAAGCAAGAATACATGCTTTTCGCGCAGTTATAAGAGAAAAAGTTTTGACGCGTATCAGAGGAACACTTGTAAAACCGATGTGTTGTGATTTAGCTCATTTCGGTCTACAACAGCTTGTTGCGTTGTATTAAGCAAGAATACATGCTTTTCGCGCAGTTATAAGAGAAAAAGTTTTGACGCGTGTCACAGGGACACTTGTAAAACCGATGTGCTCAGATTTAGCTCGTTTCGGTCTAAAACAGCTTGTTTCGTTGTATTAAGCAAGAATACATGCTTTTCGCGCAGTTATAAGAGAAAAAGTTTTGACGCGTATTAGAGAGACACTTGTAAAACCGATGTGTTGTGATTTAGCTCTTTTCGGTCTAAAACAGCTTGTTTCGTTGTATTAAGCAAGAATACATGCTTTTCGCGCAGTTATAAGAGAAAAAGTTTTGACGAGTATCACGTGGATACTTGTAAAACCGATGTGTTCAGATTTAGCTCGTTTCGGTCTAAAACAGCTTGTTTCGTTGTATTAAGCACGAATACATGCTTTTCGCGCAGTTATAAGAGAAAAAGTTTTGACGAGTATCACGTGGAACACTTGTAATACCGATGTGTTGTGATTTAGCTCGTTTCGGTCTAAAACAGCTTGATTCGCTGTATTAAGCAAGAATACATGCTTTTCGCGCAGTTATAAGAGAAAAAGTTTTGACGCGTATCAGAGGAACACTTGTAAAACCGATGTGTTGTGATTTAGCTCATTTCGGTCTAAAACAGCTTGTTTCGCTGTATTAAGCAAGAATACATGCTTTTCGCGCAGTTATAAGAGAAAAAGTTTTGACGCGTATCAGAGGAACACTTGTAAAACCGATGTGTTGTGATTTAGCTCGTTTCGGTCTAAAACAGCTTGTTTCGCTGTATTAAGCAAGAATAGATGCTTTTCGCGCAGTTATAAGAGAAAAAGTTTTGACGCGTATCAGAGGAACACTTGTAAAACCGATGTGTTGTGATTTAGCTCGTTTCGGTCTAAAACAGCTTGTTTCGCTGTATTAAGCAAGAATACATGCTTTTCGCGCAGTTATAAGAGAAAAAGTTTTGACGCGTATCAGAGGAACACTTGTAAAACCGATGTGTTGTGATTTAGCTCATTTCGGTCTAAAACAGCTTGTTTCGCTGTATTAAGCAAGAATACATACTTTTCGCGCAGTTATAAGAGAAAAAGTTTTGACGCGTATTAGAGAGACACTTGTAAAACCGATTTGTTGTGATTTAGCTCGTTTCGGTCTAAAACAGCTTGTTTCGCTGTATTAGGCAAGAATACATGCTTTTCGCGCAGTTATAAGAGAAAAAGTTTTGACGCGTGTCACAGGGACACTTGTAAAACCGATGTGTTCAGATTTCGCTCGTTTCGGCCTAAAACAGCTTGTTTCGTTGTATTTAGCACGAATACATGCTTTTCGCGCAGTTATAAGAGAAAAAGTTTAGACGCGTATCAGAGGAACACTTGTAAAACCGATGTGTTGTGATTTAGCTCGTTTCGGTCTAAAACAGCTTGTTTCGCTGTATTAAGCAAGAATACATGCTTTTCGCGCAGTTATAAGAGAAAAAGTTTTGACGCGTGTCACAGGGACACTTGTAAAACCGATGTGTTCAGATTTAACTCGTTTCGGTCTAAAACAGGTTGTTTCGTTGTATTAAGCACGAATACATGCTTTTCGCGCAGTTATAAGAGAAAAAGTTTAGACGCGTATCAGAGGAACAATTGTAAAACCGATGTGTTGTGATTTAGCTCGTTTCGGTCTAAAACAGCTTCTTTCGCTGTATTAAGCAGAAATACATGCTTTTCGCGCAGTGATAAGAGAAAAAGCTTTAAAGGCGTGTCACAGGGACACTTGTAAAACCGATGTGTTGTGATTTAGCTCGTTTCGGTCTAAAACAGCTTGTTTCGCTGTATTAAGCACGAATACATGCTTTTCGCGCAGTTATAAGAGAAAAAGTTTAGACGCGTATCAGAGGAACAATTGTAAAACCGATGTGTTGTGATTTAGCTCGTTTCGGTCTAAAACAGCTTGTTTCGCTGTATTAAGCAGAAATACATGCTTTTCGCGCAGTGATAAGAGAAAAAGCTTTAAAGGCGTGTCACAGGGACACTTGTAAAACCGATGTGTTCAGATTTACCTCGTTTCGGTCTAAAACAGCTTGTTTCGTTGGACTAAGCACGAATACATGCTTTTCGCGCAGCTATAAGAGAAAAAAGAGTTGACGCGTATCAGAGGAACACTTGTAAAACCAATGTGTAGTGATTTAGCTCGTTTCGGTCTAAAACAGCTTGTTTCGCTGTATTAAGCAAGAATACATGCTTTTCGCGCAGTTATAAGAGAGAAAAATTTGACGCGTATGAGAGGAACACTTGTAAAACCGATGTGTTGTGATTTAGCTCGTTTTGGTCTAAAACAGCTTGTTTCGCTGTATTAAGCAAGAATACATGCTTTTCGCGCAGTTATAAGAGAAAAAGTTTTGACGCGTATTAGAGAGACACTTGTAAAACCGATGTGTTGTGATTTAGCTCTTTTCGGTCTAAAACAGCTTGTTTCGTTGTATTAAGCAAGAATACATGCTTTTCGCGCAGTTATAAGAGAAAAAGTTTTGACGAGTATCACGTGGATACTTGTAAAACCGATGTGTTCAGATTTAGCTCGTTTCGGTCTAAAACAGCTTGTTTCGTTGTATTAAGCACGAATACATGCTTTTCGCGCAGTTAGAAGAGAAAAAGTTTTGACGAGTATCACGTGGAACACTTGTAATACCGATGTGTTGTGATTTAGCTCGTTTCGGTCTAAAACAGCTTGATTCGCTGTATTAAGCAAGAATACATGCTTTTCGCGCAGTTATAAAAGAAAAAGTTTTGACGCGTATCAAAGGAACACTTGTAAAACCGATGTGTTGTGATTTAGCTCATTTCGGTCTAAAACAGCTTGTTTCGCTGTATTAAGCAAGAATACATGCTTTTCGCGCAGTTATAAGATAAAAAGTTTTGACGAGTATCACGTGGATACTTGTAAAACCGATGTGTTCAGATTTAGCTCGTTTCGGTCTAAAACAGCTTGTTTCGTTGTATTAAGCAAGAATACATGCTTTTCGCGCAGTTATAAGAGAAAAAGTTTTGACGCGTATTAGAGAGACACTTGTAAAACCGATTTGTTGTGATTTAGCTCGTTTCGGTCTAAAACAGCTTGTTTCGTTGTATTAAGCAAGAATACATGCTTTTCGCGCAGTTATAAGAGAAAAAGTTTTGACGAGTATCACGTGGATACTTGTAAAACCGATGTGTTCAGATTTAGCTCGTTTCGGTCAAAAACAGCTTGTTTCGTTGTATTAAGCACGAATACATGCTTTTCGCGCAGTTAAAAGAGAAAAAGTTTTGACGAGTATCACGCGGAACACTTGTAATACCGATGTGTTGTGATTTAGCTCGTTTCGGTCTAAAACAGCTTGTTTCGCTGTATTAAGCAAGAATACATGCTTTTCGCGTCGTTATAAGAGAAAAAGTTTTGACGCGTATCAGAGGAACACTTGTAAAACCGATGTGTTGTGATTTAGCTCATTTCGGTCTAAAACAGCTTGTTTCGCTGTATTAGGCAAGAATACATGCTTTTCGCGCAGTTATAAGAGAAAAAGTTTTGACGCGTATCAGAGGAACACTTGTAAAACCGATGTGTTGTGATTTAGCTCGGTTCGGTCTAAAACAGCTTGTTTCGCTGTATTAAGCAAGAATACATGCTTTTCGCGAAGTTATAAGAGAAAAAGTTTTGACGCGTATCAGAGGAACACTTGTAAAACCGATGTGTTGTGATTTAGCTCGTTTCGGTCTAAAACAACTTGTTTCGCTGTATTAAGCAAGAATACATGCTTTTCGCGCAGTTATAAGAGAAAAAGTTTTGACGCGTATCAGAGGAACACTTGTAAAACCGATGTGTTCAGATTTAGCTCGTTTCGGTCTAAAACAGCTTGTTTTGTGGTATTAAGCACGAATACATGCTTTACGCGCAGTTATAGAAGAAAAAGTTTTGACGCGTATCAGGGAGACACTTGTAAAACCGATGTGTTGTGATTTAGCTCGTTTCGGTCTAAAACAGCTTGTTTCGTTGTATTAAGCAAGAATACATGCTTTTCGCGCAGTTATAAGAGAAAAAGTTTTGACGAGTATCACGTGGAACACTTGTAATACCGATGTGTTGTGATTTAGCTCGTTTCGGTCTAAAACAGCTTGATTCGCTGTATTAAGCAAGAATACATGCTTTTCGCGCAGTTATAAAAGAAAAAGTTTTGACGCGTATCAAAGGAACACTTGTAAAACCGATGTGTTGTGATTTAGCTCATTTCGGTCTAAAACAGCTTGTTTCGCTGTATTAAGCAAGAATACATGCTTTTCGCGCAGTTATAAGAGAAAAAGTTTTGACGAGTATCACGTGGATACTTGTAAAACCGATGTGTTCAGATTTAGCTCGTTTCGGTCAAAAACAGCTTGTTTCGTTGTATTAAGCACGAATACATGCTTTTCGCGCAGTTAAAAAAGAAAAAGTTTTGAGTATCACGTGGAACACTTGTAATACCGATGTGTTGTGATTTAGCTCGTTTCGGTCTAAAACAGCTTGTTTCGCTGTATTAAGCAAGAATACATGCTTTTCGCGTCGTTATAAGAGAAAAAGTTTTGACGCGTATCAGAGGAACACTTGTAAAACCGATGTGTTGTGATTTAGCTCATTTCGGTCTAAAACAGCTTGTTTCGCTGTATTAGGCAAGAATACATGCTTTTCGCGCAGTTATAAGAGAAAAAGTTTTGACGCGTATCAGAGGAACACTTGTAAAACCGATGTGTTGTGATTTAGCTCGTTTCGGTCTAAAACAGCTTGTTTCGCTGTATTAAGCAAGAATACATGCTTTTCGCGCAGTTATAAGAGAAAAAGTTTTGACGCGTATTAGAGGAACACTTGTAAAACCGATGTGTTGTGATTTAGCTCGTTTTGGTCTAAAACAACTTGTTTCGCTGTATTAAGCAAGAATACATGCTTTTCGCGCAGTTATAAGAGACAAAGTTTTGACGCGTATCAGAGGAACACTTGTAAAACCGATGTGTTCAGATTTAGCTCGTTTCGGTCTAAAACAGCTTGTTTCGTTGTATTAAGCATGAATACATGCTTTACGCGCAGTTATAGAAGAAAAAGTTTTGACGCGTATCAGAGACACTTGTAAAACCGATGTGTTGTGATTTAGTTCGTTTCGGTCTAAAACAGCTTGTTTCGTTGTATTAAGCAAGAATACGTGCTTTTCGCGCAGTTATAAGAGAAAAAGTTTTGACGCGTATTAGAGAGACACTTGTAAAACCGATGTGTTGTGATTTAGCTCGTTTCGGTCTAAAACAGCTTGTTTCGTTGTATTAAGCAAGAATACATGCTTTTCGCGCAGTTATAAGAGAAAAAGTTTTGACGAGTATCACGTGGATACTTGTAAAACCGATGTGTTCAGATTTAGCTCGTTTCGGTCTAAAACAGCTTGTTTCGTTGTATTAAGCACGAATACATGCTTTTCGCGCAGTTATAAGAGAAAAAGTTTTGAGTATCACGTGGAACACTTGTAATACCGATGTGTTGTGATTTAGCTCGTTTCGGTCTAAAACAGCTTGTTTCGCTGTATTGAGCAAGAATACATGCTTTTCGCGCAGTTATAAGAGAAAAAGTTTTGACGCGTATCAGAGGAACACTTGTAAAACCGATGTGTTGTGATTTAGCTCATTTCGGTCTAAAACAGCTTGTTTCGCTGTATTAAGCAAGAATACATGCTTTTCGCGCAGTTATAAGAGAAAAAGTTTTGACGCGTATCAGAGGAACACTTGTAAAACCGATGTGTTGTGATTTAGCTCGTTTCGGTCTAAAACAGCTTGTTTCGCTGTATTAAGCAAGAATAGATGCTTTTCGCGCAGTTATAAGAGAAAAAGTTTTGACGCGTATCAGAGGAACACTTGTAAAACCGATGTGTTGTGATTTAGCTCGTTTCGGTCTAAAACAGCTTGTTTCGCTGTATTAAGCAAGAATACATGCTTTTCGCGCAGTTATAAGAGAAAAAGTTTTGACGCGTATCAGAGGAACACTTGTAAAACCGATGTGTTCAGATTTAGCTCGTTTCGGTCTAAAACAGCTTGTTTTGTTGTATTAAGCACGAATACATGCTTTACGCGCAGTTATAGAAGAAAAAGTTTTGACGCGTATCAGGGAGACACTTGTAAAACCGATGTGTTGTGATTTAGCTCGTTTCGGTCTAAAACAGCTTGTTTCGTTGTATTAAGCAAGAATACATGCTTTTCGCGCAGTTATAAGAGAAAAAGTTTTGACGAGTATCACGTGGATACTTGTAATACCGATGTGTTGTGATTTAGCTCGTTTGGGTCTAAAACAGCTTGTTTCGCTGTATTAAGCAAGAATACATGCTTTTCGCGCAGTTATAAGAGAAAAAGTTTTGACGCGTATCAGAGGAACACTTGTAAAACCGATGTGTTGTGATTTAGCTCATTTCGGTCTACAACAGCTTGTTTCGTTGTATTAAGCAAGAATACATGCTTTTCGCGCAGTTATAAGAGAAAAAGTTTTGACGCGTGTCACAGGAACACTTGTAAAACCGATGTGCTCAGATTTAGCTCGTTTCGGTCTAAAACAGCTTGTTTCGTTGTATTAAGCAAGAATACATGCTTTTCGCGCAGTTATAGGAGAAAAAGTTTTGACGCGTATTAGAGAGACACTTGTAAAACCGATGTGTTGTGATTTAGCTCTTTTCGATCTAAAACAGCTTGTTTCGTTGTATTAAGCAAGAATACATGCTTTTCGCGCAGTTATAAGAGAAAAAGTTTTGACGAGTATCACGTGGATACTTGTAAAACCGATGTGTTCAGATTTAGCTCGTTTCGGTCTAAAACAGCTTGTTTCGTTGTATTAAGCACGAATACATGCTTTTCGCGCAGTTATAAGAGAAAAAGTTTTGACGAGTATCACGTGGAACACTTGTAATACCGATGTGTTGTGATTTAGCTCGTTTCGGTCTAAAACAGCTTGATTCGCTGTATTAAGCAAGAATACATGCTTTTCGCGCAGTTATAAAAGAAAAAGTTTTGACGCGTATCAGAGGAACACTTGTAAAACCGATGTGTTGTGATTTAGCTCATTTCGGTCTAAAACAGCTTGTTTCGCTGTATTAAGCAAGAATACATGCTTTTCGCGCAGTTATAAGAGAAAAAGTTTTGACGCGTATTAGAGAGACACTTGTAAAACCGATTTGTTGTGATTTAGCTCGTTTCGGTCTAAAACAGCTTGTTTCGTTGTATTAAGCAAGAATACATGCTTTTCGCGCAGTTATAAGAGAAAAAGTTTAGACGCGCGTCAGAGGAATACTTGTAAAACCGATGTGTTGTGATTTAGCTCGTTTCGGTCTAAAACAGCTTGTTTCGCTGTATTAAGCAAGAATACATGCTTTTCGCGCAGTTATAAGAGAAAAAGTTTTGACGCGTATTAGAGGAACACTTGTAAAACCGATGTGTTGTGATTTAGCTCGTTTTGGTCTAAAACAGCTTGTTTCGCTGTATTAAGCAAGAATACATGCTTTTCGCGCAGTTATAAGAGAAAAAGTTTTGACGCGTATTAGAGAGACACTTGTAAAACCGATGTGTTGTGATTTAGCTCTTTTCGGTCTAAAACAGCTTGTTTCGTTGTATTAAGCAAGAATACATGCTTTTCGCGCAGTTATAAGAGAAAAAGTTTTGACGAGTATCACGTGGATACTTGTAAAACCGATGTGTTCAGATTTAGCTCGTTTCGGTCTAAAACAGCTTGTTTCGTTGTATTAAGCACGAATACATGCTTTTCGCGCAGTTAGAAGAGAAAAAGTTTTGACGAGTATCACGTGGAACACTTGTAATACCGATGTGTTGTGATTTAGCTCGTTTCGGTCTAAAACAGCTTGATTCGCTGTATTAAGCAAGAATACATGCTTTTCGCGCAGTTATAAAAGAAAAAGTTTTGACGCGTATCAAAGGAACACTTGTAAAACCGATGTGTTGTGATTTAGCTCTTTTCGATCTAAAACAGCTTGTTTCGTTGTATTAAGCAAGAATACATGCTTTTCGCGCAGTTATAAGAGAAAAAGTTTTGACGAGTATCACGTGGATACTTGTAAAACCGATGTGTTCAGATTTAGCTCGTTTCGGTCTAAAACAGCTTGTTTCGTTGTATTAAGCACGAATACATGCTTTTCGCGCAGTTATAAGAGAAAAAGTTTTGACGAGTATCACGTGGAACACTTGTAATACCGATGTGTTGTGATTTAGCTCGTTTCGGTCTAAAACAGCTTGATTCGCTGTATTAAGCAAGAATACATGCTTTTCGCGCAGTTATAAAAGAAAAAGTTTTGACGCGTATCAGAGGAACACTTGTAAAACCGATGTGTTGTGATTTAGCTCATTTCGGTCTAAAACAGCTTGTTTCGCTGTATTAAGCAAGAATACATGCTTTTCGCGCAGTTATAAGAGAAAAAGTTTTGACGCGTATTAGAGAGACACTTGTAAAACCGATTTGTTGTGATTTAGCTCGTTTCGGTCTAAAACAGCTTGTTTCGTTGTATTAAGCAAGAATACATGCTTTTCGCGCAGTTATAAGAGAAAAGTTTAGACGCGCGTCAGAGGAATACTTGTAAAACCGATGTGTTGTGATTTAGCTCGTTTCGGTCTAAAACAGCTTGTTTCGCTGTATTAAGCAAGAATACATGCTTTTCGCGCAGTTATAAGAGAAAAAGTTTTGACGCGTATTAGAGGAACACTTGTAAAACCGATGTGTTGTGATTTAGCTCGTTTTGGTCTAAAACAGCTTGTTTCGCTGTATTAAGCAAGAATACATGCTTTTCGCGCAGTTATAAGAGAAAAAGTTTTGACGCGTATTAGAGAGACACTTGTAAAACCGATGTGTTGTGATTTAGCTCTTTTCGGTCTAAAACAGCTTGTTTCGTTGTATTAAGCAAGAATACATGCTTTTCGCGCAGTTATAAGAGAAAAAGTTTTGACGAGTATCACGTGGATACTTGTAAAACCGATGTGTTCAGATTTAGCTCGTTTCGGTCTAAAACAGCTTGTTTCGTTGTATTAAGCACGAATACATGCTTTTCGCGCAGTTAGAAGAGAAAAAGTTTTGACGAGTATCACGTGGAACACTTGTAATACCGATGTGTTGTGATTTAGCTCGTTTCGGTCTAAAACAGCTTGATTCGCTGTATTAAGCAAGAATACATGCTTTTCGCGCAGTTATAAAAGAAAAAGTTTTGACGCGTATCAAAGGAACACTTGTAAAACCGATGTGTTGTGATTTAGCTCATTTCGGTCTAAAACAGCTTGTTTCGCTGTATTAAGCAAGAATACATGCTTTTCGCGCAGTTATAAGATAAAAAGTTTTGACGAGTATCACGTGGATACTTGTAAAACCGATGTGTTCAGATTTAGCTCGTTTCGGTCTAAAACAGCTTGTTTCGTTGTATTAAGCAAGAATACATGCTTTTCGCGCAGTTATAAGAGAAAAAGTTTTGACGCGTATTAGAGAGACACTTGTAAAACCGATTTGTTGTGATTTAGCTCGTTTCGGTCTAAAACAGCTTGTTTCGTTGTATTAAGCAAGAATACATGCTTTTCGCGCAGTTATAAGAGAAAAAGTTTTGACGAGTATCACGTGGATACTTGTAAAACCGATGTGTTCAGATTTAGCTCGTTTCGGTCAAAAACAGCTTGTTTCGTTGTATTAAGCACGAATACATGCTTTTCGCGCAGTTAAAAGAGAAAAAGTTTTGACGAGTATCACGTGGAACACTTGTAATACCGATGTGTTGTGATTTAGCTCGTTTCGGTCTAAAACAGCTTGTTTCGCTGTATTAAGCAAGAATACATGCTTTTCGCGTCGTTATAAGAGAAAAAGTTTTGACGCGTATCAGAGGAACACTTGTAAAACCGATGTGTTGTGATTTAGCTCATTTCGGTCTAAAACAGCTTGTTTCGCTGTATTAGGCAAGAATACATGCTTTTCGCGCAGTTATAAGAGAAAAAGTTTTGACGCGTATCAGAGGAACACTTGTAAAACCGATGTGTTGTGATTTAGCTCGGTTCGGTCTAAAACAGCTTGTTTCGCTGTATTAAGCAAGAATACATGCTTTTCGCGAAGTTATAAGAGAAAAAGTTTTGACGCGTATCAGAGGAACACTTGTAAAACCGATGTGTTGTGATTTAGCTCGTTTCGGTCTAAAACAACTTGTTTCGCTGTATTAAGCAAGAATACATGCTTTTCGCGCAGTTATAAGAGAAAAAGTTTTGACGCGTATCAGAGGAACACTTGTAAAACCGATGTGTTCAGATTTAGCTCGTTTCGGTCTAAAACAGCTTGTTTTGTGGTATTAAGCACGAATACATGCTTTACGCGCAGTTATAGAAGAAAAAGTTTTGACGCGTATCAGGGAGACACTTGTAAAACCGATGTGTTGTGATTTAGCTCGTTTCGGTCTAAAACAGCTTGTTTCGTTGTATTAAGCAAGAATACATGCTTTTCGCGCAGTTATAAGAGAAAAAGTTTTGACGAGTATCACGTGGAACACTTGTAATACCGATGTGTTGTGATTTAGCTCGTTTCGGTCTAAAACAGCTTGATTCGCTGTATTAAGCAAGAATACATGCTTTTCGCGCAGTTATAAAAGAAAAAGTTTTGACGCGTATCAAAGGAACACTTGTAAAACCGATGTGTTGTGATTTAGCTCATTTCGGTCTAAAACAGCTTGTTTCGCTGTATTAAGCAAGAATACATGCTTTTCGCGCAGTTATAAGAGAAAAAGTTTTGACGAGTATCACGTGGATACTTGTAAAACCGATGTGTTCAGATTTAGCTCGTTTCGGTCAAAAACAGCTTGTTTCGTTGTATTAAGCACGAATACATGCTTTTCGCGCAGTTAAAAAAGAAAAAGTTTTGAGTATCACGTGGAACACTTGTAATACCGATGTGTTGTGATTTAGCTCGTTTCGGTCTAAAACAGCTTGTTTCGCTGTATTAAGCAAGAATACATGCTTTTCGCGTCGTTATAAGAGAAAAAGTTTTGACGCGTATCAGAGGAACACTTGTAAAACCGATGTGTTGTGATTTAGCTCATTTCGGTCTAAAACAGCTTGTTTCGCTGTATTAGGCAAGAATACATGCTTTTCGCGCAGTTATAAGAGAAAAAGTTTTGACGCGTATCAGAGGAACACTTGTAAAACCGATGTGTTGTGATTTAGCTCGTTTCGGTCTAAAACAGCTTGTTTCGCTGTATTAAGCAAGAATACATGCTTTTCGCGCAGTTATAAGAGAAAAAGTTTTGACGCGTATTAGAGGAACACTTGTAAAACCGATGTGTTGTGATTTAGCTCGTTTTGGTCTAAAACAACTTGTTTCGCTGTATTAAGCAAGAATACATGCTTTTCGCGCAGTTATAAGAGACAAAGTTTTGACGCGTATCAGAGGAACACTTGTAAAACCGATGTGTTCAGATTTAGCTCGTTTCGGTCTAAAACAGCTTGTTTCGTTGTATTAAGCATGAATACATGCTTTACGCGCAGTTATAGAAGAAAAAGTTTTGACGCGTATCAGAGACACTTGTAAAACCGATGTGTTGTGATTTAGTTCGTTTCGGTCTAAAACAGCTTGTTTCGTTGTATTAAGCAAGAATACGTGCTTTTCGCGCAGTTATAAGAGAAAAAGTTTTGACGCGTATTAGAGAGACACTTGTAAAACCGATGTGTTGTGATTTAGCTCGTTTCGGTCTAAAACAGCTTGTTTCGTTGTATTAAGCAAGAATACATGCTTTTCGCGCAGTTATAAGAGAAAAAGTTTTGACGAGTATCACGTGGATACTTGTAAAACCGATGTGTTCAGATTTAGCTCGTTTCGGTCTAAAACAGCTTGTTTCGTTGTATTAAGCACGAATACATGCTTTTCGCGCAGTTATAAGAGAAAAAGTTTTGAGTATCACGTGGAACACTTGTAATACCGATGTGTTGTGATTTAGCTCGTTTCGGTCTAAAACAGCTTGTTTCGCTGTATTGAGCAAGAATACATGCTTTTCGCGCAGTTATAAGAGAAAAAGTTTTGACGCGTATCAGAGGAACACTTGTAAAACCGATGTGTTGTGATTTAGCTCATTTCGGTCTAAAACAGCTTGTTTCGCTGTATTAAGCAAGAATACATGCTTTTCGCGCAGTTATAAGAGAAAAAGTTTTGACGCGTATCAGAGGAACACTTGTAAAACCGATGTGTTGTGATTTAGCTCGTTTCGGTCTAAAACAGCTTGTTTCGCTGTATTAAGCAAGAATAGATGCTTTTCGCGCAGTTATAAGAGAAAAAGTTTTGACGCGTATCAGAGGAACACTTGTAAAACCGATGTGTTGTGATTTAGCTCGTTTCGGTCTAAAACAGCTTGTTTCGCTGTATTAAGCAAGAATACATGCTTTTCGCGCAGTTATAAGAGAAAAAGTTTTGACGCGTATCAGAGGAACACTTGTAAAACCGATGTGTTCAGATTTAGCTCGTTTCGGTCTAAAACAGCTTGTTTTGTTGTATTAAGCACGAATACATGCTTTACGCGCAGTTATAGAAGAAAAAGTTTTGACGCGTATCAGGGAGACACTTGTAAAACCGATGTGTTGTGATTTAGCTCGTTTCGGTCTAAAACAGCTTGTTTCGTTGTATTAAGCAAGAATACATGCTTTTCGCGCAGTTATAAGAGAAAAAGTTTTGACGAGTATCACGTGGATACTTGTAATACCGATGTGTTGTGATTTAGCTCGTTTGGGTCTAAAACAGCTTGTTTCGCTGTATTAAGCAAGAATACATGCTTTTCGCGCAGTTATAAGAGAAAAAGTTTTGACGCGTATCAGAGGAACACTTGTAAAACCGATGTGTTGTGATTTAGCTCATTTCGGTCTACAACAGCTTGTTTCGTTGTATTAAGCAAGAATACATGCTTTTCGCGCAGTTATAAGAGAAAAAGTTTTGACGCGTGTCACAGGAACACTTGTAAAACCGATGTGCTCAGATTTAGCTCGTTTCGGTCTAAAACAGCTTGTTTCGTTGTATTAAGCAAGAATACATGCTTTTCGCGCAGTTATAGGAGAAAAAGTTTTGACGCGTATTAGAGAGACACTTGTAAAACCGATGTGTTGTGATTTAGCTCTTTTCGATCTAAAACAGCTTGTTTCGTTGTATTAAGCAAGAATACATGCTTTTCGCGCAGTTATAAGAGAAAAAGTTTTGACGAGTATCACGTGGATACTTGTAAAACCGATGTGTTCAGATTTAGCTCGTTTCGGTCTAAAACAGCTTGTTTCGTTGTATTAAGCACGAATACATGCTTTTCGCGCAGTTATAAGAGAAAAAGTTTTGACGAGTATCACGTGGAACACTTGTAATACCGATGTGTTGTGATTTAGCTCGTTTCGGTCTAAAACAGCTTGATTCGCTGTATTAAGCAAGAATACATGCTTTTCGCGCAGTTATAAAAGAAAAAGTTTTGACGCGTATCAGAGGAACACTTGTAAAACCGATGTGTTGTGATTTAGCTCATTTCGGTCTAAAACAGCTTGTTTCGCTGTATTAAGCAAGAATACATGCTTTTCGCGCAGTTATAAGAGAAAAAGTTTTGACGCGTATTAGAGAGACACTTGTAAAACCGATTTGTTGTGATTTAGCTCGTTTCGGTCTAAAACAGCTTGTTTCGTTGTATTAAGCAAGAATACATGCTTTTCGCGCAGTTATAAGAGAAAAAGTTTAGACGCGCGTCAGAGGAATACTTGTAAAACCGATGTGTTGTGATTTAGCTCGTTTCGGTCTAAAACAGCTTGTTTCGCTGTATTAAGCAAGAATACATGCTTTTCGCGCAGTTATAAGAGAAAAAGTTTTGACGCGTATTAGAGGAACACTTGTAAAACCGATGTGTTGTGATTTAGCTCGTTTTGGTCTAAAACAACTTGTTTCGTTGTATTAAGCAAGAATACATGCTTTTCGCGCAGTTATAAGAGAAAAAGTTTTGACGAGTATCACGTGGATACTTGTAAAACCGATGTGTTCAGATTTAGCTCGTTTCGGTCAAAAACAGCTTGTTTCGTTGTATTAAGCACGAATACATGCTTTTCGCGCAGTTAAAAGAGAAAAAGTTTTGAGTATCACGTGGAACACTTGTAATACCGATGTGTTGTGATTTAGCTCGTTTCGGTCTAAAACAGCTTGTTTCGCTGTATTAAGCAAGAATACATGCTTTTCGCGTCGTTATAAGAGAAAAAGTTTTGACGCGTATCAGAGGAACACTTGTAAAACCGATGTGTTGTGATTTAGCTCATTTCGGTCTAAAACAGCTTGTTTCGCTGTATTAGGCACGAATACATGCTTTTCGCGCAGTTATAAGAGAAAAAGTTTAGACGCGTATCAGAGGAACACTTGTAAAACCGATGTGTTGTGATTTAGCTCGTTTCGGTCTAAAACAGCTTGTTTCGCTGTATTAAGCAAGAATACATGCTTTTCGCGCAGTTATAAGAGAAAAAGTTTTGACGCGTATTAGAGGAACACTTGTAAAACCGATGTGTTGTGATTTAGCTCGTTTTGGTCTAAAACAACTTGTTTCGTTGTATTAAGCAAGAATACATGCTTTTCGCGCAGTTATAAGAGAAAAAGTTTTGACGCGTATCAGAGGAACACTTGTAAAACCGATGTGTTCAGATTTAGCTCGTTTCGGTCTAAAACAGCTTGTTTCGTTGTATTAAGCATGAATACATGCTTTACGCGCAGTTATAGAAGAAAAAGTTTTGACGCGTATCAGAGACACTTGTAAAACCGATGTGTTGTGATTTAGTTCGTTTCGGTCTAAAACAGCTTGTTTCGTTGTATTAAGCAAGAATACGTGCTTTTCGCGCAGTTATAAGAGAAAAAGTTTTGACGCGTATTAGAGAGACACTTGTAAAACCGATGTGTTGTGATTTAGCTCGTTTCGGTCTAAAACAGCTTGTTTCGTTGTATTAAGCAAGAATACATGCTTTTCGCGCAGTTATAAGAGAAAAAGTTTTGACGAGTATCACGTGGATACTTGTAAAACCGATGTGTTCAGATTTAGCTCGTTTCGGTCTAAAACAGCTTGTTTCGTTGTATTAAGCACGAATACATGCTTTTCGCGCAGTTATAAGAGAAAAAGTTTTGACGAGTATCACGTGGAACACTTGTAATACCGATGTGTTGTGATTTAGCTCGTTTCGGTCTAGAACAGCTTGTTTCGCTGTATTAAGCAAGAATACATGCTTTTCGCGCAGTTATAAGAGAAAAAGTTTTGACGCGTATCAGAGGAACACTTGTAAAACCGATGTGTTGTGATTTAGCTCATTTCGGTCTAAAACAGCTTGTTTCGCTGTATTAAGCAAGAATACATGCTTTTCGCGCAGTTATAAGAGAAAAAGTTTTGACGAGTATCACGTGGATACTTGTAAAACCGATGTGTTCAGATTTAGCTCGTTTCGGTCAAAAACAGCTTGTTTCGTTGTATTAAGCACGAATACATGCTTTTCGCGCAGTTAAAAGAGAAAAAGTTTTGACGAGTATCACGTGGAACACTTGTAATACCGATGTGTTGTGATTTAGCTCGTTTCGGTCTAAAACAGCTTGTTTCGCTGTATTAAGCAAGAATACATGCTTTTCGCGTCGTTATAAGAGAAAAAGTTTTGACACGTATCACAGGAACACTTGTAAAACCGATGTGTTGTGATTTAGCTCATTTCGGTCTAAAACAGCTTGTTTCGCTGTATTAGGCAAGAATACATGCTTTTCGCGCAGTTATAAGAGAAAAAGTTTTGACGCGTATCAGAGGAACACTTGTAAAACCGATGTGTTGTGATTTAGCTCGTTTCGGTCTAAAACAGCTTGTTTCGCTGTATTAAGCAAGAATACATGCTTTTCGCGCAGTTATAAGAGAAAAAGTTTTGACGCGTATTAGAGGAACACTTGTAAAACCGATGTGTTGTGATTTAGCTCGTTTTGGTCTAAAACAACTTGTTTCGCTGTATTAAGCAAGAATACATGCTTTTCGCGCAGTTATAAGAGAAAAAGTTTTGACGCGTATCAGAGGAACACTTGTAAAACCGATGTGTTCAGATTTAGCTCGTTTCGGTCTAAAATAGCTTGTTTCGTTGTATTAAGCATGAATACATGCTTTACGCGCAGTTATAGAAGAAAAAGTTTTGACGCGTATCAGAGACACTTGTAAAACCGATGTGTTGTGATTTAGTTCGTTTCGGTCTAAAACAGCTTGTTTCGTTGTATTAAGCAAGAATACGTGCTTTTCGCGCAGTTATAAGAGAAAAAGTTTTGACGCGTATTAGAGAGACACTTGTAAAACCGATGTGTTGTGATTTAGCTCGTTTCGGTCTAAAACAGCTTGTTTCGTTGTATTAAGCAAGAATACATGCTTTTCGCGCAGTTATAAGAGAAAAAGTTTTGACGAGTATCACGTGGATACTTGTAAAACCGGTGTGTTCAGATTTAGCTCGTTTCGGTCTAAAACAGCTTGTTTCGTTGTATTAAGCACGAATACATGCTTTTCGCGCAGTTATAAGAGAAAAAGTTTTGAGTATCACGTGGAACACTTGTAATACCGATGTGTTGTGATTTAGCTCGTTTCGGTCTAAAACAGCTTGTTTCGCTGTATTAAGCAAGAATACATGCTTTTCGCGCAGTTATAAGAGAAAAAGTTTTGACGCGTATCAGAGGAACACTTGTAAAACCGATGTGTTGTGATTTAGCTCATTTCGGTCTAAAACAGCTTGTTTCGCTGTATTAAGCAAGAATACATGCTTTTCGCGCAGTTATAAGAGAAAAAGTTTTGACGCGTATCAGAGGAACACTTGTAAAACCGATGTGTTGTGATTTAGCTCGTTTCGGTCTAAAACAGCTTGTTTCGCTGTATTAAGCAAGAATAGATGCTTTTCGCGCAGTTATAAGAGAAAAAGTTTTGACGCGTATCAGAGGAACACTTGTAAAACCGATGTGTTGTGATTTAGCTCGTTTCGGTCTAAAACAGCTTGTTTCGCTGTATTAAGCAAGAATACATGCTTTTCGCGCAGTTATAAGAGAAAAAGTTTTGACGCGTATCAGAGGAACACTTGTAAAACCGATGTGTTCAGATTTAGCTCGTTTCGGTCTAAAACAGCTTGTTTTGTTGTATTAAGCACGAATACATGCTTTACGCGCAGTTATAGAAGAAAAAGTTTTGACGCGTATCAGGGAGACACTTGTAAAACCGATGTGTTGTGATTTAGCTCGTTTCGGTCTAAAACAGCTTGTTTCGTTGTATTAAGCAAGAATACATGCTTTTCGCGCAGTTATAAGAGAAAAAGTTTTGACGAGTATCACGTGGATACTTGTAATACCGATGTGTTGTGATTTAGCTCGTTTGGGTCTAAAACAGCTTGTTTCGCTGTATTAAGCAAGAATACATGCTTTTCGCGCAGTTATAAGAGAAAAAGTTTTGACGCGTATCAGAGGAACACTTGTAAAACCGATGTGTTGTGATTTAGCTCATTTCGGTCTACAACAGCTTGTTTCGTTGTATTAAGCAAGAATACATGCTTTTCGCGCAGTTATAAGAGAAAAAGTTTTGACGCGTGTCACAGGAACACTTGTAAAACCGATGTGCTCAGATTTAGCTCGTTTCGGTCTAAAACAGCTTGTTTCGTTGTATTAAGCAAGAATACATGCTTTTCGCGCAGTTATAAGAGAAAAAGTTTTGACGCGTATTAGAGAGACACTTGTAAAACCGATGTGTTGTGATTTAGCTCTTTTCGGTCTAAAACAGCTTGTTTCCTTGTATTAAGCAAGAATACATGCTTTTCGCGCAGTTATAAGAGAAAAAGTTTTGACGAGTATCACGTGGATACTTGTAAAACCGATGTGTTCAGATTTAGCTCGTTTCGGTCTAAAACAGCTTGTTTCGTTGTATTAAGCACGAATACATGCTTTTCGCGCAGTTATAAGAGAAAAAGTTTTGACGAGTATCACGTGGAACACTTGTAATACCGATGTGTTGTGATTTAGCTCGTTTCGGTCTAAAACAGCTTGATTCGCTGTATTAAGCAAGAATACATGCTTTTCGCGCAGTTATAAAAGAAAAAGTTTTGACGCGTATCAGAGGAACACTTGTAAAACCGATGTGTTGTGATTTAGCTCGTTTCGGTCTAAAACAGCTTGTTTCGCTGTATTAAGCAAGAATACATGCTTTTCGCGCAGTTATAAGAGAAAAAGTTTTGACGCGTATCAGAGGAACACTTGTAAAACCGATGTGTTGTGATTTAGCTCGTTTCGGTCTAAAACAGCTTGTTTCGCTGTATTAAGCAAGAATACATGCTTTTCGCGCAGTTATAAGAGAAAAAGGTTTGACGCGTATTAGAGGAACACTTGTAAAACCGATGTGTTGTGATTTAGCTCGTTTCGGTCTAAAACAGCTTGTTTCGCTGTATTAAGCACGAATACATGCTTTTCGCGCAGTTATAAGAGAAAAAGTTTAGACGCGTATCAGAGGAACAATTGTAAAACCGATGTGTTGTGATTTAGCTCGTTTCGGTCTAAAACAGCTTGTTTCGCTGTATTAAGCAGAAATACATGCTTTTCGCGCAGTGATAAGAGAAAAAGCTTTAAAGGCGTGTCACAGGGACACTTGTAAAACCGATGTGTTCAGATTTACCTCGTTTCGGTCTAAAACAGCTTGTTTCGTTGGACTAAGCACGAATACATGCTTTTCGCGCAGCTATAAGAGAAAAAAGAGTTGACGCGTATCAGAGGAACACTTGTAAAACCAATGTGTAGTGATTTAGCTCGTTTCGGTCTAAAACAGCTTGTTTCGCTGTATTAAGCAAGAATACATGCTTTTCGCGCAGTTATAAGAGAAAAAGTTTTGACGCGTATCAGAGGAACACTTGTAAAACCGATGTGTTCAGATTTAGCTCGTTTCGGTCTAAAACAGCTTGTTTTGTTGTATTAAGCACGAATGCATGCTTTACGCGCAGTTATAGAAGAAAAAGTTTTGACGCGTATCAGGGAGACACTTGTAAAACCGATGTGTTGTGATTTAGCTCGTTTCGGTCTAAAACAGCTTGTTTCGCTGTATTAAGCAAGAATACATGCTTTTCGCGCAGTTATAAGAGAAAAAGTTTTGACGCGTATCAGAGGAACACTTGTAAAACCGATGTGTTGTGATTTAGCTCATTTCGGTCTACAACAGCTTGTTTCGTTGTATTAAGCAAGAATACATGCTTTTCGCGCAGTTATAAGAGAAAAAGTTTTGACGCGTGTCACAGGAACACTTGTAAAACCGATGTGCTCAGATTTAGCTCGTTTCGGTCTAAAACAGCTTGTTTCGTTGTATTAAGCAAGAATACATGCTTTTCGCGCAGTTATAAGAGAAAAAGTTTTGACGCGTATTAGAGAGACACTTGTAAAACCGATGTGTTGTGATTTAGCTCTTTTCGGTCTAAAACAGCTTGTTTCGTTGTATTAAGCAAGAATACATGCTTTTCGCGCAGTTATAAGAGAAAAAGTTTTGACGAGTATCACGTGGATACTTGTAAAACCGATGTGTTCAGATTTAGCTCGTTTCGGTCTAAAACAGCTTGTTTCGTTGTATTAAGCACGAATACATGCTTTTCGCGCAGTTATAAGAGAAAAAGTTTTGACGAGTATCACGTGGAACACTTGTAATACCGATGTGTTGTGATTTAGCTCGTTTCGGTCTAAAACAGCTTGATTTGCTGTATTAAGCAAGAATACATGCTTTTCGCGCAGTTATAAAAGAAAAAGTTTTGACGCGTATCAGAGGAACACTTGTAAAACCGATGTGTTGTGATTTAGCTCATTTCGGTCTAAAACAGCTTGTTTCGCTGTATTAAGCAAGAATACGTGCTTTTCGCGCAGTTATAAGAGAAAAAGTTTTGACGCGTATTAGAGAGACACTTGTAAAACCGATTTGTTGTGATTTAGCTCGTTTCGGTCTAAAACAGCTTGTTTCGTTGTATTAAGCAAGAATACATGCTTTTCGCGCAGTTATAAGAGAAAAAGTTTAGACGCGCATCAGAGGAATACTTGTAAAACCGATGTGTTGTGATTTAGCTCGTTTCGGTCTAAAACAGCTTGTTTCGCTGTATTAGGCACGAATACATGCTTTTCGCGCAGTTATAAGAGAAAAAGTTTAGACGCGTATCAGAGGAACACTTGTAAAACCGATGTGTTCAGATTTAGCTCGTTTCGGTCTAAAACAGCTTGTTTCGTTGTATTAAGCATGAATACATGCTTTACGCGCAGTTATAGAAGAAAAAGTTTTGACGCGTATCAGAGACACTTGTAAAACCGATGTGTTGTGATTTAGTTCGTTTCGGTCTAAAACAGCTTGTTTCGTTGTATTAAGCAAGAATACGTGCTTTTCGCGCAGTTATAAGAGAAAAAGTTTTGACGCGTATTAGAGAGACACTTGTAAAACCGATGTGTTGTGATTTAGCTCGTTTCGGTCTAAAACAGCTTGTTTCGTTGTATTAAGCAAGAATACATGCTTTTCGCGCAGTTATAAGAGAAAAAGTTTTGACGAGTATCACGTGGATACTTGTAAAACCGATGTGTTCAGATTTAGCTCGTTTCGGTCTAAAACAGCTTGTTTCGTTGTATTAAGCACGAATACATGCTTTTCGCGCAGTTATAAGAGAAAACGTTTTGACGAGTATCACGTGGAACACTTGTAATACCGATGTGTTGTGATTTAGCTCGTTTCGGTCTAGAACAGCTTGTTTCGCTGTATTAAGCAAGAATACATGCTTTTCGCGCAGTTATAAGAGAAAAAGTTTTGACGCGTATCAGAGGAACACTTGTAAAACCGATGTGTTGTGATTTAGCTCTTTTCGGTCTAAAACAGCTTGTTTCGCTGTATTAAGCAAGAATACATGCTTTTCGCGCAGTTATAAGAGAAAAAGTTTTGACGCGTATCAGAGGAACACTTGTAAAACCGATGTGTTGTGATTTAGCTCGTTTCGGTCTAAAACAGCTTGTTTCGCTGTATTAAGCAAGAATAGATGCTTTTCGCGCAGTTATAAGAGAAAAAGTTTTGACGCGTATCAGAGGAACACTTGTAAAACCGATGTGTTGTGATTTAGCTCGTTTCGGTCTAAAACAGCTTGTTTCGCTGTATTAAGCAAGAATACATGCTTTTCGCGCAGTTATAAGAGAAAAAGTTTTGACGCGTATCAGAGGAACACTTGTAAAACTGATGTGTTGTGATTTAGCTCGTTTCGGTCTAAAACAGCTTGTTTCGCTGTATTAAGCAAGAATACATGCTTTTCGCGCAGTTATAAGAGAAAAAGTTTTGACGCGTATTAGAGAGACACTTGTAAAACCGATTTGTTGTGATTTAGCTCGTTTCGGTCTAAAACAGCTTGTTTCGTTGTATTAAGCAAGAATACATGCTTTTCGCGCAGTTATAAGAGAAAAAGTTTAGACGCGCATCAGAGGAATACTTGTAAAACCGATGTGTTGTGATTTAGCTCGTTTCGGTCTAAAACAGCTTGTTTCGCTGTATTAGGCACGAATACATGCTTTTCGCGCAGTTATAAGAGAAAAAGTTTAGACGCGTATCAGAGGAACACTTGTAAAACCGATGTGTTCAGATTTAGCTCGTTTCGGTCTAAAACAGCTTGTTTCGTTGTATTAAGCATGAATACATGCTTTACGCGCAGTTATAGAAGAAAAAGTTTTGACGCGTATCAGAGACACTTGTAAAACCGATGTGTTGTGATTTAGTTCGTTTCGGTCTAAAACAGCTTGTTTCGTTGTATTAAGCAAGAATACGTGCTTTTCGCGCAGTTATAAGAGAAAAAGTTTTGACGCGTATTAGAGAGACACTTGTAAAACCGATGTGTTGTGATTTAGCTCGTTTCGGTCTAAAACAGCTTGTTTCGTTGTATTAAGCAAGAATACATGCTTTTCGCGCAGTTATAAGAGAAAAAGTTTTGACGAGTATCACGTGGATACTTGTAAAACCGATGTGTTCAGATTTAGCTCGTTTCGGTCTAAAACAGCTTGTTTCGTTGTATTAAGCACGAATACATGCTTTTCGCGCAGTTATAAGAGAAAAAGTTTTGACGAGTATCACGTGGAACACTTGTAATACCGATGTGTTGTGATTTAGCTCGTTTCGGTCTAGAACAGCTTGTTTCGCTGTATTAAGCAAGAATACATGCTTTTCGCGCAGTTATAAGAGAAAAAGTTTTGACGCGTATCAGAGGAACACTTGTAAAACCGATGTGTTGTGATTTAGCTCATTTCGGTCTAAAACAGCTTGTTTCGCTGTATTAAGCAAGAATACATGCTTTTCGCGCAGTTATAAGAGAAAAAGTTTTGACGCGTATCAGAGGAACACTTGTAAAACCGATGTGTTGTGATTTAGCTCGTTTCGGTCTAAAACAGCTTGTTTCGCTGTATTAAGCAAGAATAGATGCTTTTCGCGCAGTTATAAGAGAAAAAGTTTTGACGCGTATCAGAGGAACACTTGTAAAACCGATGTGTTGTGATTTAGCTCGTTTCGGTCTAAAACAGCTTGTTTCGCTGTATTAAGCAAGAATACATGCTTTTCGCGCAGTTATAAGAGAAAAAGTTTTGACGCGTATCAGAGGAACACTTGTAAAACTGATGTGTTGTGATTTAGCTCGTTTCGGTCTAAAACAGCTTGTTTCGCTGTATTAAGCAAGAATACATGCTTTTCGCGCAGTTATAAGAGAAAAAGTTTTGACGCGTGTCACAGGGACACTTGTAAAACCGATGTGTTCAGATTTAACTCGTTTCGGTCTAAAACAGCTTGTTTCGTTGTATTAAGCACGAATACATGCTTTTCGCGCAGTTATAAGAGAAAAAGTTTAGACGCGTATCAGAGGAACAATTGTAAAACCGATGTGTTGTGATTTAGCTCGTTTCGGTCTAAAACAGCTTCTTTCGCTGTATTAAGCAGAAATACATGCTTTTCGCGCAGTGATAAGAGAAAAAGCTTTAAAGGCGTGTCACAGGGACACTTGTAAAACCGATGTGTTCAGATTTAGCTCGTTTCGGTCTAAAACAGCTTGTTTCGTTGTATTAAGCAAGAATACATGCTTTTCGCGCAGTTATAAGAGAAAAAGTTTTGACGCGTATCAGAGGAACACTTGTAAAACCGATGTGTTCAGATTTAACTCTTTTCGGACTAAAACAGCTTGTTTCGTTGTATTAAGCACGAATATATGCTTTTCGCGCAGTTATAAGGGAAAAAGTTTTGACGCGCGCGTATCACATGGACACTTGGAAAACCGATGTGTTCAGATTTAGCTCGTTTTGGTCTAAAACAGCTTGTTTCGTTGTATTAAGCACGAATACATGCTTTTCGCGCAGTTATAAGAGAAAAAAGTTTTGACGCGTATCAGAGGAACACTTGTAAAACCGATGTGTTGTGATTTAGCTCGTTTCGGTCTAAAACAGCTTGTTTCGCTGTATTAAGCACGAATACATGCTTTTTCGCGCAGTTATAAGAGAAAAAGTTTAGACGCGTATCAGAGGAACAATTGTAAAACCGATGTGTTGTGATTTAGCTCGTTTCGGTCTAAAACAGCTTGTTTCGCTGTATTAAGCAGAAATACATGCTTTTCGCGCAGTGATAAGAGAAAAAGCTTTAAAGGCGTGTCACAGGGACACTTGTAAAACCGATGTGTTCAGATTTACCTCGTTTCGGTCTAAAACAGCTTGTTTCGTTGGACTAAGCACGAATACATGCTTTTCGCGCAGCTATAAGAGAAAAAAGAGTTGACGCGTATCAGAGGAACACTTGTAAAACCAATGTGTAGTGATTTAGCTCGTTTCGGTCTAAAACAGCTTGTTTCGCTGTATTAAGCAAGAATACATGCTTTTTCGCGCAGTTATAAGAGAGAAAAATTTGACGCGTATGAGAGGAACACTTGTAAAACCGATGTGTTGTGATTTAGCTCGTTTTGGTCTAAAACAGCTTGTTTCGCTGTATTAAGCAAGAATACATGCTTTTCGCGCAGTTATAAGAGAAAAAGTTTTGACGCGTATTAGAGAGACACTTGTAAAACCGATGTGTTGTGATTTAGCTCTTTTCGGTCTAAAACAGCTTGTTTCGTTGTATTAAGCAAGAATACGTGCTTTTCGCGCAGTTATAAGAGAAAAAGTTTTGACGAGTATCACGTGGATACTTGTAAAACCGATGTGTTCAGATTTAGCTCGTTTCGGTCTAAAACAGCTTGTTTCGTTGTATTAAGCACGAATACATGCTTTTCGCGCAGTTAGAAGAGAAAAAGTTTTGACGAGTATCACGTGGAACACTTGTAATACGATGTGTTGTGATTTAGCTCGTTTCGGTCTAAAACAGCTTGATTCGCTGTATTAAGCAAGAATACATGCTTTTCGCGCAGTTATAAAAGAAAAAGTTTTGACGCGTATCAAAGGAACACTTGTAAAACCGATGTGTTGTGATTTAGCTCGTTTCGTCGTCTAAAACAGCTTGTTTCGCTGTATTAAGCAAGAATAGATGCTTTTCGCGCAGTTATAAGAGAAAAAGTTTTGACGCGTATCAGAGGAACACTTGTAAAACCGATGTGTTGTGATTTAGCTCGTTTCGGTCTAAAACAGCTTGTTTCGCTGTATTAAGCAAGAATACATGCTTTTCGCGCAGTTATAAGAGAAAAAGTTTTGACGCGTATCAGAGGAACACTTGTAAAACTGATGTGTTGTGATTTAGCTCGTTTCGGTCTAAAACAGCTTGTTCGCTGTATTAAGCAAGAATACATGCTTTTCGCGCAGTTATAAGAGAAAAAGTTTTGACGCGTGTCACAGGGACACTTGTAAAACCGATGTGTTCAGATTTAACTCGTTTCGGTCTAAAACAGCTTGTTTCGTTGTATTAAGCACGAATACATGCTTTTCGCGCAGTTATAAGAGAAAAAGTTTAGACGCGTATCAGAGGAACAATTGTAAAACCGATGTGTTGTGATTTAGCTCGTTTCGGTCTAAAACAGCTTCTTTCGCTGTATTAAGCAGAAATACATGCTTTTCGCGCAGTGATAAGAGAAAAAGCTTTAAAGGCGTGTCACAGGACACTTGTAAAACCGATGTGTTCAGATTTAGCTCGTTTCGGTCTAAAACAGCTTGTTTCGTTGTATTAAGCAAGAATACATGCTTTTCGCGCAGTTATAAGAGAAAAAGTTTTGACGCGTATCAGAGGAACACTTGTAAAACCGATGTGTTCAGATTTAACTCTTTTCGGACTAAAACAGCTTGTTTCGTTGTATTAAGCACGAATATATGCTTTTCGCGCAGTTATAAGGGAAAAAGTTTTGACGCGTATCACATGGACACTTGGAAAACCGATGTGTTCAGATTTAGCTCGTTTTGGTCTAAAACAGCTTGTTTCGTTGTATTAAGCACGAATACATGCTTTTCGCGCAGTTATAAGAGAAAAAGTTTTGACGCGTATCAGAGGAACACTTGTAAAACCGATGTGTTGTGATTTAGCTCGTTTCGGTCTAAAACAGCTTGTTTCGCTGTATTAAGCACGAATACATGCTTTTCGCGCAGTTATAGAGAAAAAGTTTAGACGCGTATCAGAGGAACAATTGTAAAACCGATGTGTTGTGATTTAGCTCGTTTCGGTCTAAAACAGCTTGTTTCGCTGTATTAAGCAGAAATACATGCTTTTCGCGCAGTGATAAGAGAAAAAGCTTTAAAGGCGTGTCACAGGGACACTTGTAAAACCGATGTGTTCAGATTTACCTCGTTTCGGTCTAAAACAGCTTGTTTCGTTGGACTAAGCACGAATACATGCTTTTCGCGCAGCTATAAGAGAAAAAAGAGTTGACGCGTATCAGAGGAACACTTGTAAACCAATGTGTAGTGATTTAGCTCGTTTCGGTCTAAAACAGCTTGTTTCGCTGTATTAAGCAAGAATACATGCTTTTCGCGCAGTTATAAGAGAGAAAATTTGACGCGTATGAGAGGAACACTTGTAAAACCGATGTGTTGTGATTTAGCTCGTTTTGGTCTAAAACAGCTTGTTTCGCTGTATTAAGCAAGAATACATGCTTTTCGCGCAGTTATAAGAGAAAAAGTTTTGACGCGTATTAGAGAGACACTTGTAAAACCGATGTGTTGTGATTTAGCTCTTTTCGGTCTAAAACAGCTTGTTTCGTTGTATTAAGCAAGAATACGTGCTTTTCGCGCAGTTTATAAGAGAAAAAGTTTTGACGAGTATCACGTGGATACTTGTAAAACCGATGTGTTCAGATTTAGCTCGTTTCGGTCTAAAACAGCTTGTTTCGTTGTATTAAGCACGAATACATGCTTTTCGCGCAGTTAGAAGAGAAAAAGTTTTGACGAGTATCACGTGGAACACTTGTAATACCGATGTGTTGTGATTTAGCTCGTTTCGGTCTAAAACAGCTTGATTCGCTGTATTAAGCAAGAATACATGCTTTTCGCGCAGTTATAAAAGAAAAAGTTTTGACGCGTATCAAAGGAACACTTGTAAAACCGATGTGTTGTGATTTAGCTCATTTCGGTCTAAAACAGCTTGTTTCGCTGTATTAAGCAAGAATACATGCTTTTCGCGCAGTTATAAGAGAAAAAGTTTTGACGAGTATCACGTGGATACTTGTAGAACCGATGTGGTTCAGATTTAGCTCGTTTCGGTCTAAAACAGCTTGTTTCGTTGTATTAAGCAAGAATACATGCTTTTCGCGCAGTTATAAGACAAAAAGTTTTGACGCGTATTAGAGAGACACTTGTAAAACCGATTTGTTGTGATTTAGCTCGTTTCGGTCTAAAACAGCTTGTTTCGTTGTATTAAGCAAGAATACATGCTTTTCGCGCAGTTATAAGAGAAAAAGTTTTGACGAGTATCACGTGGATACTTGTAAAACCGATGTGTTCAGATTTAACTCGTTTCGGTCAAAAACAGCGTGTTTCGTTGTATTAAGCACGAATACATGCTTTTCGCGCAGTTAAAAGAGAAAAAGTTTTGACGAGTATCACGTGGAACACGTGTAATACCGATGTGTTGTGATTTAGCTCGTTTCGGTCTAAAACAGCTTGTTTCGCTGTATTAAGCAAGAATACATGCTTTTCGCGTCGTTATAAGAGAAAAAGTTTTGACGCGTATCAGAGGAACACTTGTAAAACCGATGTGTTGTGATTTAGCTCATTTCGGTCTAAAACAGCTTGTTTCGCTGTATTAGGCAAGAATACATGCTTTTCGCGCAGTTATAAGAGAAAAAGTTTTGACGCGTATCAGAGGAACACTTGTAAAACCGATGTGTTGTGATTTAGCTCGGTTCGGTCTAAAACAGCTTGTTTCGCTGTATTAAGCAGAATACATGCTTTTCGCGCAGTTATAAGAGAAAAAGTTTTGACGCGTATCAGAGGAACACTTGTAAAACCGATGTGTTGTGATTTAGCTCGTTTCGGTCTAAAACAACTTGTTTCGCTGTATTAAGCAAGAATACATGCTTTTCGCGCAGTTATAAGAGAAAAAGTTTTGACGCGTATCAGAGGAACACTTGTAAAACCGATGTGTTCAGATTTAGCTAGTTTCGGTCTAAAACAGCTTGTTTCGCTGTATTAAGCATGAATACATGCTTTACGCGCAGTTATAGAAGAAAAAGTTTTGACGCGTATCAGAGGAACACTTGTAAAACCGATGTGTTCAGATTTAGCTCGTTTCGGTCTAAAACAGCTTGTTTTGTGGTATTAAGCACGAATACATGCTTTACGCGCAGTTATAGAAGAAAAAGTTTTGACGCGTATCAGGGAGACACTTGTAAAACCGATGTGTTGTGATTTAGCTCGTTTCGGTCTAAAACAGCTTGTTTCGTTGTATTAAGCAAGAATACATGCTTTTCGCGCAGTTATAAGAGAAAAAGTTTTGACGAGTATCACGTGGAACACTTGTAATACCGATGTGTTGTGATTTAGCTCGTTTCGGTCTAAAACAGCTTGATTCGCTGTATTAAGCAAGAATACATGCTTTTCGCGCAGTTATAAAAGAAAAAGTTTTTGACGCGTATCAAAGGAACACTTGTAAACCGATGTGTTGTGATTTAGCTCATTTCGGTCTAAAACAGCTTGTTTCGCTGTATTAAGCAAGAATACATGCTTTTCGCGCAGTTATAAGAGAAAAAGTTTTGACGAGTATCACGTGGATACTTGTAAAACCGATGTGTTCAGATTTAGCTCGTTTCGGTCTAAAACAGCTTGTTTCGTTGTATTAAGCAAGAATACATGCTTTTCGCGCAGTTATAAGAGAAAAAGTTTTGACGCGTATTAGAGAGACACTTGTAAAACCGATTTGTTGTGATTTAGCTCGTTTCGGTCTAAACAGCTTGTTTCGTTGTATTAAGCAAGAATACATGCTTTTCGCGCAGTTATAAGAGAAAAAGTTTTGACGAGTATCACGTGGATACTTGTAAAACCGATGTGTTCAGATTTAGCTCGTTTTCGGACAAAAACAGCTTGTTTCGTTGTATTAAGCACGAATACATGCTTTTCGCGCAGTTAAAAGAGAAAAAGTTTTGACGAGTATCACGTGGAACACTTGTAATACCGATGTGTTGTGATTTAGCTCGTTTCGGTCTAAAACAGCTTGTTTCGCTGTATTAAGCAAGAATACATGCTTTTCGCGTCGTTATAAGAGAAAAAGTTTTGACGCGTATCAGAGGAACACTTGTAAAACCGATGTGTTGTGATTTAGCTCATTTCGGTCTAAAACAGCTTGTTTCGCTGTATTAGGCAAGAATACATGCTTTTCGCGCAGTTATAAGAGAAAAAGTTTTGACGCGTATCAGAGGAACACTTGTAAAACCGATGTGTTGTGATTTAGCTCGTTTCGGTCTAAAACAGCTTGTTTCGCTGTATTAAGCAAGAATACATGCTTTTCGCGCAGTTATAAGAGAAAAAGTTTTGACGCGTATTAGAGGAACACTTGTAAAACCGATGTGTTGTGATTTAGCTCGTTTTGGTCTAAACAACTTGTTTCGCTGTATTAAGCAAGAATACATGCTTTTCGCGCAGTTATAAGAGAAAAAGTTTTGACGCGTATCAGAGGAACACTTGTAAAACCGATGTGTTCAGATTTAGCTCGTTTCGGTCTAAAACAGCTTGTTTCGTTGTATTAAGCATGAATACATGCTTTACGCGCAGTGATAAGAGAAAAAGCTTTAAAGGCGTGTCACAGGGACACTTGTAAAACCGATGTGTTCAGATTTACCTCGTTTCGGTCTAAAACAGCTTGTTTCGTTGGACTAAGCACGAATACATGCTTTTCGCGCAGCTATAAGAGAAAAAAAGAGTTGACGCGTATCAGAGGAACACTTGTAAAACCAATGTGTAGTGATTTAGCTCGTTTCGGTCTAAAACAGCTTGTTTCGCTGTATTAAGCAAGAATACATGCTTTTCGCGCAGTATAAGAGAAAAAGTTTTGACGCGTATCAGAGGAACACTTGTAAAACCGATGTGTTCAGATTTAGCTCGTTTCGGTCTAAAACAGCTTGTTTTGTTGTATTAAGCACGAATGCATGCTTTACGCGCAGTTATAGAAGAAAAAGTTTTGACGCGTATCAGGGAGACACTTGTAAAACCGATGTGTTGTGATTTAGCTCGTTTCGGTCTAAAACAGCTTGTTTCGCTGTATTAAGCAAGAATACATGCTTTTCGCGCAGTTATAAGAAAAAGTTTTGACGCGTATCAGAGGAACACTTGTAAAACCGATGTGTTGTGATTTAGCTCATTTCGGTCTACAACAGCTTGTTTCGTTGTATTAAGCAAGAATACATGCTTTTCGCGCAGTTATAAGAGAAAAAGTTTTGACGCGTGTCACAGGAACACTTGTAAAACCGATGTGCTCAGATTTAGCTCGTTTCGGTCTAAAACAGCTTGTTTCGTTGTATTAAGCAAGAATACATGCTTTTTCGCGCAGTTATAAGAGAAAAAGTTTTGACGCGTATTAGAGAGGACACTTGTAAAACCGATGTGTTGTGATTTAGCTCTTTTCGGTCTAAAACAGCTTGTTTCGTTGTATTAAGCAAGAATACATGCTTTTCGCGCAGTTATAAGAGAAAAAGTTTTGACGAGTATCACGTGGATACTTGTAAAACCGATGTGTTCAGATTTAGCTCGTTTCGGTCTAAAACAGCTTGTTTCGTTGTATTAAGCACGAATACATGCTTTTCGCGCAGTTATAAGAGAAAAAGTTTTGACGAGTATCACGTGGAACACTTGTAATACCGATGTGTTGTGATTTAGCTCGTTTCGGTCTAAAACAGCTTGATTCGCTGTATTAAGCAAGAATACATGCTTTTCGCGCAGTTATAAAAGAAAAAGTTTTGACGCGTATCAGAGGAACACTTGTAAAACCGATGTGTTGTGATTTAGCTCATTTCGGTCTAAAAATGCTTGTTTCGCTGTATTAAGCAAGAATACATGCTTTTCGCGCAGTTATAAGAGAAAAAGTTTTGACGCGTATTAGAGAGACACTTGTAAAACCGATTTGTTGTGATTTAGCTCGTTTCGGTCTAAAACAGCTTGTTTCGTTGTATTAAGCAAGAATACATGCTTTTCGCGCAGTTATAAGAGAAAAAGTTTAGACGCGCATCAGAGGAATACTTGTAAAACCGATGTGTTGTGATTTAGCTCGTTTCGGTCTAAAACAGCTTGTTTCGCTGTATTAGGCACGAATACATGCTTTCGCGCAGTTATAAGAGAAAAAGTTTAGACGCGTATCAGAGGAACACTTGTAAAACCGATGTGTCAGATTTAGCTCGTTTCGGTCTAAAACAGCTTGTTTCGTTGTATTAAGCATGAATACATGCTTTACGCGCAGTTATAGAAGAAAAAGTTTTGACGCGTATCAGAGACACTTGTAAAACCGATGTGTTGTGATTTAGTTCGTTTCGGTCTAAAACAGCTTGTTTCGTTGTATTAAGCAAGAATACGTGCTTTTCGCGCAGTTATAAGAGAAAAAGTTTTGACGCGTATTAGAGAGACACTTGTAAAACCGATGTGTTGTGATTTAGCTCGTTTCGGTCTAAAACAGCTTGTTTCGTTGTATTAAGCAAGAATACATGCTTTTCGCGCAGTTATAAGAGAAAAAGTTTTGACGAGTATCACGTGGATACTTGTAAAACCGATGTGTTCAGATTTAGCTCGTTTCGGTCTAAAACAGCTTGTTTCGTTGTATTAAGCACGAATACATGCTTTTCGCGCAGTTATAAGAGAAAAAGTTTTGACGAGTATCACGTGGAACACTTGTAATACCGATGTGTTGTGATTTAGCTCGTTTCGGTCTAGAACAGCTTGTTTCGCTGTATTAAGCAAGAATACATGCTTTTCGCGCAGTTATAAGAGAAAAAGTTTTGACGCGTATCAGAGGAACACTTGTAAAACCGATGTGTTGTGATTTAGCTCATTTCGGTCTAAAACAGCTTGTTTCGCTGTATTAAGCAAGAATACATGCTTTTCGCGCAGTTATAAGAGAAAAAGTTTTGACGCGTATCAGAGGAACACTTGTAAAACCGATGTGTTGTGATTTAGCTCGTTTCGGTCTAAAACAGCTTGTTTCGCTGTATTAAGCAAGAATAGATGCTTTTCGCGCAGTTATAAGAGAAAAAGTTTTGACGCGTATCAGAGGAACACTTGTAAAACCGATGTGTTGTGATTTAGCTCGTTTCGGTCTAAAACAGCTTGTTTCGCTGTATTAAGCAAGAATACATGCTTTTCGCGCAGTTATAAGAGAAAAAGTTTTGACGCGTATCAGAGGAACACTTGTAAAACTGATGTGTTGTGATTTAGCTCGTTTCGGTCTAAAACAGCTTGTTTCGCTGTATTAAGCAAGAATACATGCTTTTCGCGCAGTTATAAGAGAAAAAGTTTTGACGCGTGTCACAGGGACACTTGTAAAACCGATGTGTTCAGATTTAACTCGTTTCGGTCTAAAACAGCTTGTTTCGTTGTATTAAGCACGAATACATGCTTTTCGCGCAGTTATAAGAGAAAAAGTTTAGACGCGTATCAGAGGAACAATTGTAAAACCGATGTGTTGTGATTTAGCTCGTTTCGGTCTAAAACAGCTTCTTTCGCTGTATTAAGCAGAAATACATGCTTTTCGCGCAGTGATAAGAGAAAAAGCTTTAAAGGCGTGTCACAGGGACACTTGTAAAACCGATGTGTTCAGATTTAGCTCGTTTCGGTCTAAAACAGCTTGTTTCGTTGTATTAAGCAAGAATACATGCTTTTCGCGCAGTTATAAGAGAAAAAGTTTTGACGCGTATCAGAGGAACACTTGTAAAACCGATGTGTTCAGATTTAACTCTTTTCGGACTAAAACAGCTTGTTTCGTTGTATTAAGCACGAATATATGCTTTTCGCGCAGTTATAAGGGAAAAAGTTTTGACGCGTATCACATGGACACTTGGAAAACCGATGTGTTCAGATTTAGCTCGTTTTGGTCTAAAACAGCTTGTTTCGTTGTATTAAGCACGAATACATGCTTTTCGCGCAGTTATAAGAGAAAAAGTTTTGACGCGTATCAGAGGAACACTTGTAAAACCGATGTGTTGTGATTTAGCTCGTTTCGGTCTAAAACAGCTTGTTTCGCTGTATTAAGCACGAATACATGCTTTTCGCGCAGTTATAAGAGAAAAAGTTTAGACGCGTATCAGAGGAACAATTGTAAAACCGATGTGTTGTGATTTAGCTCGTTTCGGTCTAAAACAGCTTGTTTCGCTGTATTAAGCAGAAATACATGCTTTTCGCGCAGTGATAAGAGAAAAAGCTTTAAAGGCGTGTCACAGGGACACTTGTAAAACCGATGTGTTCAGATTTACCTCGTTTCGGTCTAAAACAGCTTGTTTCGTTGGACTAAGCACGAATACATGCTTTTCGCGCAGCTATAAGAGAAAAAAGAGTTGACGCGTATCAGAGGAACACTTGTAAAACCAATGTGTAGTGATTTAGCTCGTTTCGGTCTAAAACAGCTTGTTTCGCTGTATTAAGCAAGAATACATGCTTTTCGCGCAGTTATAAGAGAGAAAAATTTGACGCGTATGAGATGAACACTTGTAAAACCGATGTGTTGTGATTTAGCTCGTTTTGGTCTAAAACAGCTTGTTTCGCTGTATTAAGCAAGAATACATGCTTTTCGCGCAGTTATAAGAGAAAAAGTTTTGACGCGTATTAGAGAGACACTTGTAAAACCGATGTGTTGTGATTTAGCTCTTTTCGGTCTAAAACAGCTTGTTTCGTTGTATTAAGCAAGAATACGTGCTTTTCGCGCAGTTATAAGAGAAAAAGTTTTGACGAGTATCACGTGGATACTTGTAAAACCGATGTGTTCAGATTTAGCTCGTTTCGGTCTAAAACAGCTTGTTTCGTTGTATTAAGCACGAATACATGCTTTTCGCGCAGTTAGAAGAGAAAAAGTTTTGACGAGTATCACGTGGAACACTTGTAATACCGATGTGTTGTGATTTAGCTCGTTTCGGTCTAAAACAGCTTGATTCGCTGTATTAAGCAAGAATACATGCTTTTCGCGCAGTTATAAAAGAAAAAGTTTTGACGCGTATCAAAGGAACACTTGTAAAACCGATGTGTTGTGATTTAGATCATTTCGGTCTAAAACAGCTTGTTTCGCTGTATTAAGCAAGAATACATGCTTTTCGCGCAGTTATAAGAGAAAAAGTTTTGACGAGTATCACGTGGATACTTGTAGAACCGATGTGTTCAGATTTAGCTCGTTTCGGTCTAAAACAGCTTGTTTCGTTGTATTAAGCAAGAATACATGCTTTTCGCGCAGTTATAAGACAAAAAGTTTTGACGCGTATTAGAGAGACACTTGTAAAACCGATTTGTTGTGATTTAGCTCGTTTCGGTCTAAAACAGCTTGTTTCGTTGTATTAAGCAAGAATACATGCTTTTCGCGCAGTTATAAGAGAAAAAGTTTTGACGAGTATCACGTGGATACTTGTAAAACCGATGTGTTCAGATTTAACTCGTTTCGGTCAAAAACAGCTTGTTTCGTTGTATTAAGCACGAATACATGCTTTTCGCGCAGTTAAAAGAGAAAAAGTTTTGACGAGTATCACGTGGAACACGTGTAATACCGATGTGTTGTGATTTAGCTCGTTTCGGTCTAAAACAGCTTGTTTCGCTGTATTAAGCAAGAATACATGCTTTTCGCGTCGTTATAAGAGAAAAAGTTTTGACGCGTATCAGAGGAACACTTGTAAAACCGATGTGTTGTGATTTAGCTCATTTCGGTCTAAAACAGCTTGTTTCGCTGTATTAGGCAAGAATACATGCTTTTCGCGCAGTTATAAGAGAAAAAGTTTTGACGCGTATCAGAGGAACACTTGTAAAACCGATGTGTTGTGATTTAGCTCGGTTCGGTCTAAAACAGCTTGTTTCGCTGTATTAAGCAAGAATACATGCTTTTCGCGCAGTTATAAGAGAAAAAGTTTTGACGCGTATCAGAGGAACACTTGTAAAACCGATGTGTTGTGATTTAGCTCGTTTCGGTCTAAAACAACTTGTTTCGCTGTATTAAGCAAGAATACATGCTTTTCGCGCAGTTATAAGAGAAAAAGTTTTGACGCGTATCAGAGGAACACTTGTAAAACCGATGTGTTCAGATTTAGCTAGTTTCGGTCTAAAACAGCTTGTTTCGCTGTATTAAGCATGAATACATGCTTTACGCGCAGTTATAGAAGAAAAAGTTTTGACGCGTATCAGAGGAACACTTGTAAAACCGATGTGTTCAGATTTAGCTCGTTTCGGTCTAAAACAGCTTGTTTTGTGGTATTAAGCACGAATACATGCTTTACGCGCAGTTATAGAAGAAAAAGTTTTGACGCGTATCAGGGAGACACTTGTAAAACCGATGTGTTGTGATTTAGCTCGTTTCGGTCTAAAACAGCTTGTTTCGTTGTATTAAGCAAGAATACATGCTTTTCGCGCAGTTATAAGAGAAAAAGTTTTGACGAGTATCACGTGGAACACTTGTAATACCGATGTGTTGTGATTTAGCTCGTTTCGGTCTAAAACAGCTTGATTCGCTGTATTAAGCAAGAATACATGCTTTTCGCGCAGTTATAAAAGAAAAAGTTTTGACGCGTATCAAAGGAACACTTGTAAAACCGATGTGTTGTGATTTAGCTCATTTCGGTCTAAAACAGCTTGTTTCGCTGTATTAAGCAAGAATACATGCTTTTCGCGCAGTTATAAGAGAAAAAGTTTTGACGAGTATCACGTGGATACTTGTAAAACCGATGTGTTCAGATTTAGCTCGTTTCGGTCTAAAACAGCTTGTTTCGTTGTATTAAGCAAGAATACATGCTTTTCGCGCAGTTATAAGAGAAAAAGTTTTGACGCGTATTAGAGAGACACTTGTAAAACCGATTTGTTGTGATTTAGCTCGTTTCGGTCTAAAACAGCTTGTTTCGTTGTATTAAGCAAGAATACATGCTTTTCGCGCAGTTATAAGAGAAAAAGTTTTGACGAGTATCACGTGGATACTTGTAAAACCGATGTGTTCAGATTTAGCTCGTTTCGGTCAAAAACAGCTTGTTTCGTTGTATTAAGCACGAATACATGCTTTTCGCGCAGTTAAAAGAGAAAAAGTTTTGACGAGTATCACGTGGAACACTTGTAATACCGATGTGTTGTGATTTAGCTCGTTTCGGTCTAAAACAGCTTGTTTCGCTGTATTAAGCAAGAATACATGCTTTTCGCGTCGTTATAAGAGAAAAAGTTTTGACGCGTATTAGAGGAACACTTGTAAAACCGATGTGTTGAGATTTAGCTCGTTTTGGTCTAAAACAACTTGTTTCGCTGTATTAAGCAAGAATACATGCTTTTCGCGCAGTTATAAGAGAAAAAGTTTTGACGCGTATCAGAGGAACACTTGTAAAACCGATGTGTTCAGATTTAGCTCGTTTCGGTCTAAAACAGCTTGTTTCGTTGTATTAAGCATGAATACATGCTTTACGCGCAGTGATAAGAGAAAAAGCTTTAAAGGCGTGTCACAGGGACACTTGTAAAACCGATGTGTTCAGATTTACCTCGTTTCGGTCTAAAACAGCTTGTTTCGTTGGACTAAGCACGAATACATGCTTTTCGCGCAGCTATAAGAGAAAAAAGAGTTGACGCGTATCAGAGGAACACTTGTAAAACCAATGTGTAGTGATTTAGCTCGTTTCGGTCTAAAACAGCTTGTTTCGCTGTATTAAGCAAGAATACATGCTTTTCGCGCAGTTATAAGAGAAAAAGTTTTGACGCGTATCAGAGGAACACTTGTAAAACCGATGTGTTCAGATTTAGCTCGTTTCGGTCTAAAACAGCTTGTTTTGTTGTATTAAGCACGAATGCATGCTTTACGCGCAGTTATAGAAGAAAAAGTTTTGACGCGTATCAGGGAGACACTTGTAAAACCGATGTGTTGTGATTTAGCTCGTTTCGGTCTAAAACAGCTTGTTTCGCTGTATTAAGCAAGAATACATGCTTTTCGCGCAGTTATAAGAGAAAAAGTTTTGACGCGTATCAGAGGAACACTTGTAAAACCGATGTGTTGTGATTTAGCTCATTTCGGTCTACAACAGCTTGTTTCGTTGTATTAAGCAAGAATACATGCTTTTCGCGCAGTTATAAGAGAAAAAGTTTTGACGCGTGTCACAGGAACACTTGTAAAACCGATGTGCTCAGATTTAGCTCGTTTCGGTCTAAAACAGCTTGTTTCGTTGTATTAAGCAAGAATACATGCTTTTCGCGCAGTTATAAGAGAAAAAGTTTTGACGCGTATTAGAGAGACACTTGTAAAACCGATGTGTTGTGATTTAGCTCTTTTCGGTCTAAAACAGCTTGTTTCGTTGTATTAAGCAAGAATACATGCTTTTCGCGCAGTTATAAGAGAAAAAGTTTTGACGAGTATCACGTGGATACTTGTAAAACCGATGTGTTCAGATTTAGCTCGTTTCGGTCTAAAACAGCTTGTTTCGTTGTATTAAGCACGAATACATGCTTTTCGCGCAGTTATAAGAGAAAAAGTTTTGACGAGTATCACGTGGAACACTTGTAATACCGATGTGTTGTGATTTAGCTCGTTTCGGTCTAAAACAGCTTGATTCGCTGTATTAAGCAAGAATACATGCTTTTCGCGCAGTTATAAAAGAAAAAGTTTTGACGCGTATCAGAGGAACACTTGTAAAACCGATGTGTTGTGATTTAGCTCATTTCGGTCTAAAACAGCTTGTTTCGCTGTATTAAGCAAGAATACATGCTTTTCGCGCAGTTATAAGAGAAAAAGTTTTGACGCGTATTAGAGAGACACTTGTAAAACCGATTTGTTGTGATTTAGCTCGTTTCGGTCTAAAACAGCTTGTTTCGTTGTATTAAGCAAGAATACATGCTTTTCGCGCAGTTATAAGAGAAAAAGTTTAGACGCGCATCAGAGGAATACTTGTAAAACCGATGTGTTGTGATTTAGCTCGTTTCGGTCTAAAACAGCTTGTTTCGCTGTATTAGGCACGAATACATGCTTTTCGCGCAGTTATAAGAGAAAAAGTTTAGACGCGTATCAGAGGAACACTTGTAAAACCGATGTGTTCAGATTTAGCTCGTTTCGGTCTAAAACAGCTTGTTTCGTTGTATTAAGCATGAATACATGCTTTACGCGCAGTTATAGAAGAAAAAGTTTTGACGCGTATCAGAGACACTTGTAAAACCGATGTGTTGTGATTTAGTTCGTTTCGGTCTAAAACAGCTTGTTTCGTTGTATTAAGCAAGAATACGTGCTTTTCGCGCAGTTATAAGAGAAAAAGTTTTGACGCGTATTAGAGAGACACTTGTAAAACCGATGTGTTGTGATTTAGCTCGTTTCGGTCTAAAACAGCTTGTTTCGTTGTATTAAGCAAGAATACATGCTTTTCGCGCAGTTATAAGAGAAAAAGTTTTGACGAGTATCACGTGGATACTTGTAAAACCGATGTGTTCAGATTTAGCTCGTTTCGGTCTAAAACAGCTTGTTTCGTTGTATTAAGCACGAATACATGCTTTTCGCGCAGTTATAAGAGAAAAAGTTTTGACGAGTATCACGTGGAACACTTGTAATACCGATGTGTTGTGATTTAGCTCGTTTCGGTCTAGAACAGCTTGTTTCGCTGTATTAAGCAAGAATACATGCTTTTCGCGCAGTTATAAGAGAAAAAGTTTTGACGCGTATCAGAGGAACACTTGTAAAACCGATGTGTTGTGATTTAGCTCATTTCGGTCTAAAACAGCTTGTTTCGCTGTATTAAGCAAGAATACATGCTTTTCGCGCAGTTATAAGAGAAAAAGTTTTGACGCGTATCAGAGGAACACTTGTAAAACCGATGTGTTGTGATTTAGCTCGTTTCGGTCTAAAACAGCTTGTTTCGCTGTATTAAGCAAGAATAGATGCTTTTCGCGCAGTTATAAGAGAAAAAGTTTTGACGCGTATCAGAGGAACACTTGTAAAACCGATGTGTTGTGATTTAGCTCGTTTCGGTCTAAAACAGCTTGTTTCGCTGTATTAAGCAAGAATACATGCTTTTCGCGCAGTTATAAGAGAAAAAGTTTTGACGCGTATCAGAGGAACACTTGTAAAACTGATGTGTTGTGATTTAGCTCGTTTCGGTCTAAAACAGCTTGTTTCGCTGTATTAAGCAAGAATACATGCTTTTCGCGCAGTTATAAGAGAAAAAGTTTTGACGCGTGTCACAGGGACACTTGTAAAACCGATGTGTTCAGATTTAACTCGTTTCGGTCTAAAACAGCTTGTTTCGTTGTATTAAGCACGAATACATGCTTTTCGCGCAGTTATAAGAGAAAAAGTTTAGACGCGTATCAGAGGAACAATTGTAAAACCGATGTGTTGTGATTTAGCTCGTTTCGGTCTAAAACAGCTTCTTTCGCTGTATTAAGCAGAAATACATGCTTTTCGCGCAGTGATAAGAGAAAAAGCTTTAAAGGCGTGTCACAGGGACACTTGTAAAACCGATGTGTTCAGATTTAGCTCGTTTCGGTCTAAAACAGCTTGTTTCGTTGTATTAAGCAAGAATACATGCTTTTCGCGCAGTTATAAGAGAAAAAGTTTTGACGCGTATCAGAGGAACACTTGTAAAACCGATGTGTTCAGATTTAACTCTTTTCGGACTAAAACAGCTTGTTTCGTTGTATTAAGCACGAATATATGCTTTTCGCGCAGTTATAAGGGAAAAAGTTTTGACGCGTATCACATGGACACTTGGAAAACCGATGTGTTCAGATTTAGCTCGTTTTGGTCTAAAACAGCTTGTTTCGTTGTATTAAGCACGAATACATGCTTTTCGCGCAGTTATAAGAGAAAAAGTTTTGACGCGTATCAGAGGAACACTTGTAAAACCGATGTGTTGTGATTTAGCTCGTTTCGGTCTAAAACAGCTTGTTTCGCTGTATTAAGCACGAATACATGCTTTTCGCGCAGTTATAAGAGAAAAAGTTTAGACGCGTATCAGAGGAACAATTGTAAAACCGATGTGTTGTGATTTAGCTCGTTTCGGTCTAAAACAGCTTGTTTCGCTGTATTAAGCAGAAATACATGCTTTTCGCGCAGTGATAAGAGAAAAAGCTTTAAAGGCGTGTCACAGGGACACTTGTAAAACCGATGTGTTCAGATTTACCTCGTTTCGGTCTAAAACAGCTTGTTTCGTTGGACTAAGCACGAATACATGCTTTTCGCGCAGCTATAAGAGAAAAAAGAGTTGACGCGTATCAGAGGAACACTTGTAAAACCAATGTGTAGTGATTTAGCTCGTTTCGGTCTAAAACAGCTTGTTTCGCTGTATTAAGCAAGAATACATGCTTTTCGCGCAGTTATAAGAGAGAAAAATTTGACGCGTATGAGAGGAACACTTGTAAAACCGATGTGTTGTGATTTAGCTCGTTTTGGTCTAAAACAGCTTGTTTCGCTGTATTAAGCAAGAATACATGCTTTTCGCGCAGTTATAAGAGAAAAAGTTTTGACGCGTATTAGAGAGACACTTGTAAAACCGATGTGTTGTGATTTAGCTCTTTTCGGTCTAAAACAGCTTGTTTCGTTGTATTAAGCAAGAATACGTGCTTTTCGCGCAGTTATAAGAGAAAAAGTTTTGACGAGTATCACGTGGATACTTGTAAAACCGATGTGTTCAGATTTAGCTCGTTTCGGTCTAAAACAGCTTGTTTCGTTGTATTAAGCACGAATACATGCTTTTCGCGCAGTTAGAAGAGAAAACGTTTTGACGAGTATCACGTGGAACACTTGTAATACCGATGTGTTGTGATTTAGCTCGTTTCGGTCTAAAACAGCTTGATTCGCTGTATTAAGCAAGAATACATGCTTTTCGCGCAGTTATAAAAGAAAAAGTTTTGACGCGTATCAAAGGAACACTTGTAAAACCGATGTGTTGTGATTTAGCTCATTTCGGTCTAAAACAGCTTGTTTCGCTGTATTAAGCAAGAATACATGCTTTTCGCGCAGTTATAAGAGAAAAAGTTTTGACGAGTATCACGTGGATACTTGTAAAACCGATGTGTTCAGATTTAGCTCGTTTCGGTCTAAAACAGCTTGTTTCGTTGTATTAAGCAAGAATACATGCTTTTCGCGCAGTTATAAGAGAAAAAGTTTTGACGCGTATTAGAGAGACACTTGTAAAACCGATTTGTTGTGATTTAGCTCGTTTCGGTCTAAAACAGCTTGTTTCGTTGTATTAAGCAAGAATACATGCTTTTCGCGCAGTTATAAGAGAAAAAGTTTTGACGAGTATCACGTGGATACTTGTAAAACCGATGTGTTCAGATTTAACTCGTTTCGGTCAAAAACAGCTTGTTTCGTTGTATTAAGCACGAATACATGCTTTTCGCGCAGTTAAAAGAGAAAAAGTTTTGACGAGTATCACGTGGAACACGTGTAATACCGATGTGTTGTGATTTAGCTCGTTTCGGTCTAAAACAGCTTGTTTCGCTGTATTAAGCAAGAATACATGCTTTTCGCGTCGTTATAAGAGAAAAAGTTTTGACGCGTATCAGAGGAACACTTGTAAAACCGATGTGTTGTGATTTAGCTCATTTCGGTCTAAAACAGCTTGTTTCGCTGTATTAGGCAAGAATACATGCTTTTCGCGCAGTTATAAGAGAAAAAGTTTTGACGCGTATCAGAGGAACACTTGTAAAACCGATGTGTTGTGATTTAGCTCGGTTCGGTCTAAAACAGCTTGTTTCGCTGTATTAAGCAAGAATACATGCTTTTCGCGCAGTTATAAGAGAAAAAGTTTTGACGCGTATCAGAGGAACACTTGTAAAACCGATGTGTTGTGATTTAGCTCGTTTCGGTCTAAAACAACTTGTTTCGCTGTATTAAGCAAGAATACATGCTTTTCGCGCAGTTATAAGAGAAAAAGTTTTGACGCGTATCAGAGGAACACTTGTAAAACCGATGTGTTCAGATTTAGCTAGTTTCGGTCTAAAACAGCTTGTTTCGCTGTATTAAGCATGAATACATGCTTTACGCGCAGTTATAGAAGAAAAAGTTTTGACGCGTATCAGAGGAACACTTGTAAAACCGATGTGTTCAGATTTAGCTCGTTTCGGTCTAAAACAGCTTGTTTTGTGGTATTAAGCACGAATACATGCTTTACGCGCAGTTATAGAAGAAAAAGTTTTGACGCGTATCAGGGAGACACTTGTAAAACCGATGTGTTGTGATTTAGCTCGTTTCGGTCTAAAACAGCTTGTTTCGTTGTATTAAGCAAGAATACATGCTTTTCGCGCAGTTATAAGAGAAAAAGTTTTGACGAGTATCACGTGGAACACTTGTAATACCGATGTGTTGTGATTTAGCTCGTTTCGGTCTAAAACAGCTTGACTCGCTGTATTAAGCAAGAATACATGCTTTTCGCGCAGTTATAAAAGAAAAAGTTTTGACGCGTATCAAAGGAACACTTGTAAAACCGATGTGTTGTGATTTAGCTCATTTCGGTCTAAAACAGCTTGTTTCGCTGTATTAAGCAAGAATACATGCTTTTCGCGCAGTTATAAGAGAAAAAGTTTTGACGAGTATCACGTGGATACTTGTAAAACCGATGTGTTCAGATTTAGCTCGTTTCGGTCTAAAACAGCTTGTTTCGTTGTATTAAGCAAGAATACATGCTTTTCGCGCAGTTATAAGAGAAAAAGTTTTGACGCGTATTAGAGGAACACTTGTAAAACCGATGTGTTGTGATTTAGCTCGTTTTGGTCTAAAACAACTTGTTTCGCTGTATTAAGCAAGAATACATGCTTTTCGCGCAGTTATAAGAGAAAAAGTTTTGACGCGTATCAGAGGAACACTTGTAAAACCGATGTGTTCAGATTTAGCTCGTTTCGGTCTAAAACAGCTTGTTTCGTTGTATTAAGCATGAATACATGCTTTACGCGCAGTGATAAGAGAAAAAGCTTTAAAGGCGTGTCACAGGGACACTTGTAAAACCGATGTGTTCAGATTTACCTCGTTTCGGTCTAAAACAGCTTGTTTCGTTGGACTAAGCACGAATACATGCTTTTCGCGCAGCTATAAGAGAAAAAAGAGTTGACGCGTATCAGAGGAACACTTGTAAAACCAATGTGTAGTGATTTAGCTCGTTTCGGTCTAAAACAGCTTGTTTCGCTGTATTAAGCAAGAATACATGCTTTTCGCGCAGTTATAAGAGAAAAAGTTTTGACGCGTATCAGAGGAACACTTGTAAAACCGATGTGTTCAGATTTAGCTCGTTTCGGTCTAAAACAGCTTGTTTTGTTGTATTAAGCACGAATGCATGCTTTACGCGCAGTTATAGAAGAAAAAGTTTTGACGCGTATCAGGGAGACACTTGTAAAACCGATGTGTTGTGATTTAGCTCGTTTCGGTCTAAAACAGCTTGTTTCGCTGTATTAAGCAAGAATACATGCTTTTCGCGCAGTTATAAGAGAAAAAGTTTTGACGCGTATCAGAGGAACACTTGTAAAACCGATGTGTTGTGATTTAGCTCATTTCGGTCTACAACAGCTTGTTTCGTTGTATTAAGCAAGAATACATGCTTTTCGCGCAGTTATAAGAGAAAAAGTTTTGACGCGTGTCACAGGAACACTTGTAAAACCGATGTGCTCAGATTTAGCTCGTTTCGGTCTAAAACAGCTTGTTTCGTTGTATTAAGCAAGAATACATGCTTTTCGCGCAGTTATAAGAGAAAAAGTTTTGACGCGTATTAGAGAGACACTTGTAAAACCGATGTGTTGTGATTTAGCTCTTTTCGGTCTAAAACAGCTTGTTTCGTTGTATTAAGCAAGAATACATGCTTTTCGCGCAGTTATAAGAGAAAAAGTTTTGACGAGTATCACGTGGATACTTGTAAAACCGATGTGTTCAGATTTAGCTCGTTTCGGTCTAAAACAGCTTGTTTCGTTGTATTAAGCACGAATACATGCTTTTCGCGCAGTTATAAGAGAAAAAGTTTTGACGAGTATCACGTGGAACACTTGTAATACCGATGTGTTGTGATTTAGCTCGTTTCGGTCTAAAACAGCTTGATTCGCTGTATTAAGCAAGAATACATGCTTTTCGCGCAGTTATAAAAGAAAAAGTTTTGACGCGTATCAGAGGAACACTTGTAAAACCGA
Organism: Amblyomma americanum; assembly: GCF_052857255.1. Taxonomy (NCBI): domain Eukaryota; kingdom Metazoa; phylum Arthropoda; class Arachnida; order Ixodida; family Ixodidae; genus Amblyomma; species Amblyomma americanum. The sequence continues at coordinate 58,350 of NW_027526618.1, forward strand.
TGTGTTGTGATTTAGCTCATTTCGGTCTAAAACAGCTTGTTTCGCTGTATTAAGCAAGAATACATGCTTTTCGCGCAGTTATAAGAGAAAAAGTTTTGACGCGTATTAGAGAGACACTTGTAAAACCGATTTGTTGTGATTTAGCTCGTTTCGGTCTAAAACAGCTTGTTTCGTTGTATTAAGCAAGAATACATGCTTTTCGCGCAGTTATAAGAGAAAAAGTTTAGACGCGCATCAGAGGAATACTTGTAAAACCGATGTGTTGTGATTTAGCTCGTTTCGGTCTAAAACAGCTTGTTTCGCTGTATTAGGCACGAATACATGCTTTTCGCGCAGTTATAAGAGAAAAAGTTTAGACGCGTATCAGAGGAACACTTGTAAAACCGATGTGTTCAGATTTAGCTCGTTTCGGTCTAAAACAGCTTGTTTCGTTGTATTAAGCATGAATACATGCTTTACGCGCAGTTATAGAAGAAAAAGTTTTGACGCGTATCAGAGACACTTGTAAAACCGATGTGTTGTGATTTAGTTCGTTTCGGTCTAAAACAGCTTGTTTCGTTGTATTAAGCAAGAATACGTGCTTTTCGCGCAGTTATAAGAGAAAAAGTTTTGACGCGTATTAGAGAGACACTTGTAAAACCGATGTGTTGTGATTTAGCTCGTTTCGGTCTAAAACAGCTTGTTTCGTTGTATTAAGCAAGAATACATGCTTTTCGCGCAGTTATAAGAGAAAAAGTTTTGACGAGTATCACGTGGATACTTGTAAAACCGATGTGTTCAGATTTAGCTCGTTTCGGTCTAAAACAGCTTGTTTCGTTGTATTAAGCACGAATACATGCTTTTCGCGCAGTTATAAGAGAAAAAGTTTTGACGAGTATCACGTGGAACACTTGTAATACCGATGTGTTGTGATTTAGCTCGTTTCGGTCTAGAACAGCTTGTTTCGCTGTATTAAGCAAGAATACATGCTTTTCGCGCAGTTATAAGAGAAAAAGTTTTGACGCGTATCAGAGGAACACTTGTAAAACCGATGTGTTGTGATTTAGCTCATTTCGGTCTAAAACAGCTTGTTTCGCTGTATTAAGCAAGAATACATGCTTTTCGCGCAGTTATAAGAGAAAAAGTTTTGACGCGTATCAGAGGAACACTTGTAAAACCGATGTGTTGTGATTTAGCTCGTTTCGGTCTAAAACAGCTTGTTTCGCTGTATTAAGCAAGAATAGATGCTTTTCGCGCAGTTATAAGAGAAAAAGTTTTGACGCGTATCAGAGGAACACTTGTAAAACCGATGTGTTGTGATTTAGCTCGTTTCGGTCTAAAACAGCTTGTTTCGCTGTATTAAGCAAGAATACATGCTTTTCGCGCAGTTATAAGAGAAAAAGTTTTGACGCGTATCAGAGGAACACTTGTAAAACTGATGTGTTGTGATTTAGCTCGTTTCGGTCTAAAACAGCTTGTTTCGCTGTATTAAGCAAGAATACATGCTTTTCGCGCAGTTATAAGAGAAAAAGTTTTGACGCGTGTCACAGGGACACTTGTAAAACCGATGTGTTCAGATTTAACTCGTTTCGGTCTAAAACAGCTTGTTTCGTTGTATTAAGCACGAATACATGCTTTTCGCGCAGTTATAAGAGAAAAAGTTTAGACGCGTATCAGAGGAACAATTGTAAAACCGATGTGTTGTGATTTAGCTCGTTTCGGTCTAAAACAGCTTCTTTCGCTGTATTAAGCAGAAATACATGCTTTTCGCGCAGTGATAAGAGAAAAAGCTTTAAAGGCGTGTCACAGGGACTCTTGTAAAACCGATGTGTTCAGATTTAGCTCGTTTCGGTCTAAAACAGCTTGTTTCGTTGTATTAAGCAAGAATACATGCTTTTCGCGCAGTTATAAGAGAAAAAGTTTTGACGCGTATCAGAGGAACACTTGTAAAACCGATGTGTTCAGATTTAACTCTTTTCGGACTAAAACAGCTTGTTTCGTTGTATTAAGCACGAATATATGCTTTTCGCGCAGTTATAATGGAAAAAGTTTTGACGCGTATCACATGGACACTTGGAAAACCGATGTGTTCAGATTTAGCTCGTTTTGGTCTAAAACAGCTTGTTTCGTTGTATTAAGCACGAATACATGCTTTTCGCGCAGTTATAAGAGAAAAAGTTTTGACGCGTATCAGAGGAACACTTGTAAAACCGATGTGTTGTGATTTAGCTCGTTTCGGTCTAAAACAGCTTGTTTCGCTGTATTAAGCACGAATACATGCTTTTCGCGCAGTTATAAGAGAAAAAGTTTAGACGCGTATCAGAGGAACAATTGTAAAACCGATGTGTTGTGATTTAGCTCGTTTCGGTCTAAAACAGCTTGTTTCGCTGTATTAAGCAGAAATACATGCTTTTCGCGCAGTGATAAGAGAAAAAGCTTTAAAGGCGTGTCACAGGGACACTTGTAAAACCGATGTGTTCAGATTTACCTCGTTTCGGTCTAAAACAGCTTGTTTCGTTGGACTAAGCACGAATACATGCTTTTCGCGCAGCTATAAGAGAAAAAAGAGTTGACGCGTATCAGAGGAACACTTGTAAAACCAATGTGTAGTGATTTAGCTCGTTTCGGTCTAAAACAGCTTGTTTCGCTGTATTAAGCAAGAATACATGCTTTTCGCGCAGTTATAAGAGAGAAAAATTTGACGCGTATGAGAGGAACACTTGTAAAACCGATGTGTTGTGATTTAGCTCGTTTTGGTCTAAAACAGCTTGTTTCGCTGTATTAAGCAAGAATACATGCTTTTCGCGCAGTTATAAGAGAAAAAGTTTTGACGCGTATTAGAGAGACACTTGTAAAACCGATGTGTTGTGATTTAGCTCTTTTCGGTCTAAAACAGCTTGTTTCGTTGTATTAAGCAAGAATACGTGCTTTTCGCGCAGTTATAAGAGAAAAAGTTTTGACGAGTATCACGTGGATACTTGTAAAACCGATGTGTTCAGATTTAGCTCGTTTCGGTCTAAAACAGCTTGTTTCGTTGTATTAAGCACGAATACATGCTTTTCGCGCAGTTAGAAGAGAAAACGTTTTGACGAGTATCACGTGGAACACTTGTAATACCGATGTGTTGTGATTTAGCTCGTTTCGGTCTAAAACAGCTTGATTCGCTGTATTAAGCAAGAATACATGCTTTTCGCGCAGTTATAAAAGAAAAAGTTTTGACGCGTATCAAAGGAACACTTGTAAAACCGATGTGTTGTGATTTAGCTCATTTCGGTCTAAAACAGCTTGTTTCGCTGTATTAAGCAAGAATACATGCTTTTCGCGCAGTTATAAGAGAAAAAGTTTTGACGAGTATCACGTGGATACTTGTAAAACCGATGTGTTCAGATTTAGCTCGTTTCGGTCTAAAACAGCTTGTTTCGTTGTATTAAGCAAGAATACATGCTTTTCGCGCAGTTATAAGAGAAAAAGTTTTGACGCGTATTAGAGAGACACTTGTAAAACCGATTTGTTGTGATTTAGCTCGTTTCGGTCTAAAACAGCTTGTTTCGTTGTATTAAGCAAGAATACATGCTTTTCGCGCAGTTATAAGAGAAAAAGTTTTGACGAGTATCACGTGGATACTTGTAAAACCGATGTGTTCAGATTTAACTCGTTTCGGTCAAAAACAGCTTGTTTCGTTGTATTAAGCACGAATACATGCTTTTCGCGCAGTTAAAAGAGAAAAAGTTTTGACGCGTATCAGAGGAACACTTGTAAAACCGATGTGTTGTGATTTAGCTCATTTCGGTCTAAAACAGCTTGTTTCGCTGTATTAGGCAAGAATACATGCTTTTCGCGCAGTTATAAGAGAAAAAGTTTTGACGCGTATCAGAGGAACACTTGTAAAACCGATGTGTTGTGATTTAGCTCGGTTCGGTCTAAAACAACTTGTTTCGCTGTATTAAGCAAGAATACATGCTTTTCGCGCAGTTATAAGAGAAAAAGTTTTGACGCGTATCAGAGGAACACTTGTAAAACCGATGTGTTCAGATTTAGCTAGTTTCGGTCTAAAACAGCTTGTTTCGCTGTATTAAGCATGAATACATGCTTTACGCGCAGTTATAGAAGAAAAAGTTTTGACGCGTATCAGAGGAACACTTGTAAAACCGATGTGTTCAGATTTAGCTCGTTTCGGTCTAAAACAGCTTGTTTTGTGGTATTAAGCACGAATACATGCTTTACGCGCAGTTATAGAAGAAAAAGTTTTGACGCGTATCAGGGAGACACTTGTAAAACCGATGTGTTGTGATTTAGCTCGTTTCGGTCTAAAACAGCTTGTTTCGTTGTATTAAGCAAGAATACATGCTTTTCGCGCAGTTATAAGAGAAAAAGTTTTGACGAGTATCACGTGGAACACTTGTAATACCGATGTGTTGTGATTTAGCTCGTTTCGGTCTAAAACAGCTTGACTCGCTGTATTAAGCAAGAATACATGCTTTTCGCGCAGTTATAAAAGAAAAAGTTTTGACGCGTATCAAAGGAACACTTGTAAAACCGATGTGTTGTGATTTAGCTCATTTCGGTCTAAAACAGCTTGTTTCGCTGTATTAAGCAAGAATACATGCTTTTCGCGCAGTTATAAGAGAAAAAGTTTTGACGAGTATCACGTGGATACTTGTAAAACCGATGTGTTCAGATTTAGCTCGTTTCGGTCTAAAACAGCTTGTTTCGTTGTATTAAGCAAGAATACATGCTTTTCGCGCAGTTATAAGAGAAAAAGTTTTGACGCGTATTAGAGAGACACTTGTAAAACCGATTTGTTGTGATTTAGCTCGTTTCGGTCTAAAACAGCTTGTTTCGTTGTATTAAGCAAGAATACATGCTTTTCGCGCAGTTATAAGAGAAAAAGTTTGGACGAGTATCACGTGGATACTTGTAAAACCGATGTGTTCAGATTTAGCTCGTTTCGGTCAAAAACAGCTTGTTTCGTTGTATTAAGCACGAATACATGCTTTTCGCGCAGTTAAAAGAGAAAAAGTTTTGACGAGTATCACGTGGAACACTTGTAATACCGATGTGTTGTGATTTAGCTCGTTTCGGTCTAAAACAGCTTGTTTCGCTGTATTAAGCAAGAATACATGCTTTTCGCGTCGTTATAAGAGAAAAAGTTTTGACGCGTATCAGAGGAACACTTGTAAAACCGATGTGTTGTGATTTAGCTCATTTCGGTCTAAAACAGCTTGTTTCGCTGTATTAGGCAAGAATACATGCTTTTCGCGCAGTTATAAGAGAAAAAGTTTTGACGCGTATCAGAGGAACACTTGTAAAACCGATGTGTTGTGATTTAGCTCGTTTCGGTCTAAAACAGCTTGTTTCGCTGTATTAAGCAAGAATACATGCTTTTCGCGCAGTTATAAGAGAAAAAGTTTTGACGCGTATTAGAGGAACACTTGTAAAACCGATGTGTTGTGATTTAGCTCGTTTTGGTCTAAAACAACTTGTTTCGCTGTATTAAGCAAGAATACATGCTTTTCGCGCAGTTATAAGAGAAAAAGTTTTGACGCGTATCAGAGGAACACTTGTAAAACCGATGTGTTCAGATTTAGCTCGTTTCGGTCTAAAACAGCTTGTTTCGTTGTATTAAGCATGAATACATGCTTTACGCGCAGTTATAGAAGAAAAAGTTTTGACGCGTATCAGAGACACTTGTAAAACCGATGTGTTGTGATTTAGTTCGTTTCGGTCTAAAACAGCTTGTTTCGTTGTATTAAGCAAGAATACGTGCTTTTCGCGCAGTTATAAGAGAAAAAGTTTTGACGCGTATTAGAGAGACACTTGTAAAACCGATGTGTTGTGATTTAGCTCGTTTCGGTCTAAAACAGCTTGTTTCGTTGTATTAAGCAAGAATACATGCTTTTCGCGCAGTTATAAGAGAAAAAGTTTTGACGAGTATCACGTGGATACTTGTAAAACCGATGTGTTCAGATTTAGCTCGTTTCGGTCTAAAACAGCTTGTTTCGTTGTATTAAGCACGAATACATGCTTTTCGCGCAGTTATCAGAGAAAAAGTTTTGAGTATCACGTGGAACACTTGTAATACCGATGTGTTGTGATTTAGCTCGTTTCGGTCTAAAACAGCTTGTTTCGCTGTATTAAGCAAGAATACATGCTTTTCGCGCAGTTATAAGAGAAAAAGTTTTGACGCGTATCAGAGGAACACTTGTAAAACCGATGTGTTGTGATTTAGCTCATTTCGGTCTAAAACAGCTTGTTTCGCTGTATTAAGCAAGAATACATGCTTTTCGCGCAGTTATAAGAGAAAAAGTTTTGACGCGTATCAGAGGAACACTTGTAAAACCGATGTGTTGTGATTTAGCTCGTTTCGGTCTAAAACAGCTTGTTTCGCTGTATTAAGCAAGAATAGATGCTTTTCGCGCAGTTATAAGAGAAAAAGTTTTGACGCGTATCAGAGGAACACTTGTAAAACCGATGTGTTGTGATTTAGCTCGTTTCGGTCTAAAACAGCTTGTTTCGCTGTATTAAGCAAGAATACATGCTTTTCGCGCAGTTATAAGAGAAAAAGTTTTGACGCGTATCAGAGGAACACTTGTAAAACCGATGTGTTCAGATTTAGCTCGTTTCGGTCTAAAACAGCTTGTTTTGTTGTATTAAGCACGAATACATGCTTTACGCGCAGTTATAGAAGAAAAAGCTTTGACGCGTATCAGGGAGACACTTGTAAAACCGATGTGTTGTGGTTTAGCTCGTTTCGGTCTAAAACAGCTTGTTTCGTTGTATTAAGCAAGAATACATGCTTTTCGCGCAGTTATAAGAGAAAAAGTTTTGACGAGTATCACGTGGATACTTGTAATACCGATGTGTTGTGATTTAGCTCGTTTGGGTCTAAAACAGCTTGTTTCGCTGTATTAAGCAAGAATACATGCTTTTCGCGCAGGTATAAGAGAAAAAGTTTTGACGCGTATCAGAGGAACACTTGTAAAACCGATGTGTTGTGATTTAGCTCATTTCGGTCTACAACAGCTTGTTTCGTTGTATTAAGCAAGAATACATGCTTTTCGCGCAGTTATAAGAGAAAAAGTTTTGACGCGTGTCACAGGAACACTTGTAAAACCGATGTGCTCAGATTTAGCTCGTTTCGGTCTAAAACAGCTTGTTTCGTTGTATTAAGCAAGAATACATGCTTTTCGCGCAGTTATAAGAGAAAAAGTTTTGACGCGTATTAGAGAGACACTTGTAAAACCGATGTGTTGTGATTTAGCTCTTTTCGGTCTAAAACAGCTTGTTTCGTTGTATTAAGCAAGAATACATGCTTTTCGCGCAGTTATAAGAGAAAAAGTTTTGACGAGTATCACGTGGATACTTGTAAAACCGATGTGTTCAGATTTAGCTCGTTTCGGTCTAAAACAGCTTGTTTCGTTGTATTAAGCACGAATACATGCTTTTCGCGCAGTTAGAGAAAACGTTTTGACGAGTATCACGTGGAACACTTGTAATACCGATGTGTTGTGATTTAGCTCGTTTCGGTCTAAAACAGCTTGATTCGCTGTATTAAGCAAGAATACATGCTTTTCGCGCAGTTATAAAAGAAAAAGTTTTGACGCGTATCAGAGGAACACTTGTAAAACCGATGTGTTGTGATTTAGCTCATTTCGGTCTAAAACAGCTTGTTTCGCTGTATTAAGCAAGAATACATGCTTTTCGCGCAGTTATAAGAGAAAAAGTTTTGACGCGTATTAGAGAGACACTTGTAAAACCGATTTGTTGTGATTTAGCTCGTTTCGGTCTAAAACAGCTTGTTTCGTTGTATTAAGCAAGAATACATGCTTTTCGCGCAGTTATAAGAGAAAAAGTTTAGACGCGCATCAGAGGAATACTTGTAAAACCGATGTGTTGTGATTTAGCTCGTTTCGGTCTAAAACAGCTTGTTTCGCTGTATTAGGCACGAATACATGCTTTTCGCGCAGTTATAAGAGAAAAAGTTTAGACGCGTATCAGAGGAACACTTGTAAAACCGATGTGTTGTGATTTAGCTCGTTTCGGTCTAAAACAGCTTGTTTCGCTGTATTAAGCAAGAATACATGCTTTTCGCGCAGTTATAAGAGAAAAAGTTTTGACGCGTATTAGAGGAACACTTGTAAAACCGATGTGTTGTGATTTAGCTTGTTTTGGTCTAAAACAACTTGTTTCGCTGTATTAAGCAAGAATACATGCTTTTCGCGCAGTTATAAGAGAAAACGTTTTGACGCGTATCAGAGGAGCACTTGTAAAACCGATGTGTTCAGATTTAGCTCGTTTCGGTCTAAAACAGCTTGTTTCGTTGTATTAAGCACGAATACATGCTTTTCGCGCAGTTATAAGAGAAAAAGTTTAGACGCGTATCAGAGGAACAATTGTAAAACCGATGTGTTGTGATTTAGCTCGTTTCGGTCTAAAACAGCTTATTTCGCTGTATTAAGCAGAAATACATGCTTTTCGCGCAGTGATAAGAGAAAAAGCTTTAAAGGCGTGTCACAGGGACACTTGTAAAACCGATGTGTTCAGATTTACCTCGTTTCGGTCTAAAACAGCTTGTTTCGTTGGACTAAGCAAGAATACATGCTTTTCGCGCAGTTATAAGAGAGAAAGTTTTGACGAGTATCACGTGGATATTTGTAAAACCGATGTGTTCAGATTTAGATCGTTTCGGTCTAAAACAGCTTGTTTTGTTGTATAAAGCACGAATACATGCTTTTCGCGCAGTTAAAAGAGAAAAAGTTTTGACGAGTATCACGTGGAACACTTGTAATACCGATGTGTTGTGATTTAGCTCGTTTCGGTCTAAAACAGCTTGTTTCGCTGTATTAGGCAAGAATACATGCTTTTCGCGCCGTTATAAGAGAAAAAGTTTTGACGCGTACTAGAGGAACACTTGTAAAACCTTTGTGTTGTGATTTAGCTCGTTTTGGTCTAAAACAGCTTGTTTCGCTGTATTAAGCAAGAATACATGCTTTTCGCGCAGTTATAAGAGAAAACGTTTTGACACGTGTCACAGGGACACTTGTAAAACCGATGTGTTCAGATTTAGCTCGTTTCGGTCTAAAACAACTTGTTTCGTTGTATTAAGCACGAATACATGCTTTACGCGCAGTTATAGAAGAAAAAGTTTTGACGCCTATTAGACACTTGTAAAACCGATGTGTTATGATTTAGCTCGTTTCGGTCTAAAACAGCTTGTTTCGTTGTATTAAGCAAGAATACATGCTTTTCGCGCAGTTATAAGAGAGAAAGTTTTGACAAATATCACGTGGATACTTGTAAAACCGATGTGTTCAGATTTAACTGGTTTTGGTCTAAAACAGCTTGTTTCGTTGTATTAAGCAAGAATACGTGCTTTACGCGCAGTTATAGAAGAAAAAGTTTTGACGCGTATCAGAGAGACATTTGTAAAACCGATGTGTTGTGATTTAGCTCGTTTCGGTCTAAAACAGCTTGTTTCGTTGTATTAAGCAAGAATACATGCTTTTCGCGCAGTTATAAGAGAAAAAGTTTTGACGAGTATCACGTGGATACTTGTAAAACCGAAGTGTTCAGATTTAGCTCGTTTCGGTCTAAAACAGCTTGTTTCGTTGTATTAAGCACGAATACATGCTTTTCGCGCAGTTATAAGAGAAAACTTTTTGACGAGTATCACGTGGAACACTTGTAATACCGATGTGTTGTGATTTAGCTCGTTTCGGTCTAAAACAGCTTGTTTCGCTGTATTAAGCAAGAATACATGCTTTTCGCGCAGTTATAAGAGAAAAAGTTTTGACGCGTATCAGAGGAACACTTGTAAAACCGATGTGTTGTGATTTAGCTCATTTCGGTCTAAAACAGCTTGTTTCGTTGTATTAAGCAAGAATACATGCTTTTCGCGCAGTTATAAGAGAAAAAGTTTTGACGCGTGTCACAGGGACACTTGTAAAACCGATGTGTTCAGATTTAGCTCGTTTCGGTCTAAAACAGCTTGTTTCGTTGTATTAAGCACGAATACATGCTTTTCGCGCAGTTATAAGAGAAAAAGTTTTGACGAGTATCACGTGGAACACTTGTAATACCGATGTGTTGTGATTTGGCTCGTTTCGGTCTAAAACAGCTTGTTTTGTTGTATTAAGCAAGAATACATGCTTTTCGCGCAGTTATAAGAGAAAAAGTTTTGACGCGTATCAGAGGAACACTTGTAAAATCGATGTGTTCAGATTTAACTCTTTTCGGACTAAAACAGCTTGTTTCGTTGTATTAAGCACGAATACATGCTTTTCGCGCAGTTATAAGGGAAAAAGTTTTGACGCGTATCACATGGACACTTGGAAAACCGATGTGTTCAGATTTAGCTCGTTTTGGTCTAAAACAGCTTGTTTCGTTGTATTAAGCACGAATACATGCTTTTCGCGCAGTTATAAGAGAAAAAGTTTTGACGCGTATCAGAGGAACACTTGTAAAACCGATGTGTTGTGATTTAGCTCGTTTCGGTCTAAAACAGCTTGTTTCGCTGTATTAAGCACGAATACATGCTTTTCGCGCAGTTATAAGAGAAAAAGTTTAGACGCGTATCAGAGGAACAATTGTAAAACCGATGTGTTGTGATTTAGCTCGTTTCGGTCTAAAACAGCTTGTTTCGCTGTATTAAGCAGAAATACATGCTTTTCGCGCAGTTATAAGAGAAAAAGCTTTAAAGGCGTGTCACAGGGACACTTGTAAAACCGATGTGTTCAGATTTACCTCGTTTCGGTCTAAAACAGCTTGTTTCGTTGGACTAAGCACGAATACATGCTTTTCGCGCAGCTATAAGAGAAAAAAGAGTTGAAGCGTATCAGAGGAACACTTGTAAAACCGATGTGTTGTGATTTAGCTCGTTTCGGTCTAAAACAGCTTGTTTCGCTGTATTAAGCAAGAATACATGCTTTTCGCGCAGTTATAAGAGAAAAAAATTTGACGCGTATCAGAGGAACACTTGTAAAACCGATGTGTTGTGATTTAGCTCGTTTTGGTCTAAAACAGCTTGTTTCGCTGTATTAAGCAAGAATACATGCTTTTCGCGCAGTTATAAGAGAAAAAGTTTTGACGCGTATTAGAGAGACACTTGTAAAACCGATGTGTTGTGATTTAGCTCTTTTCAGTCTAAAACAACTTGTTTCGTTGTATTAAGCAAGAATGCATGCTTTTCGCGCAGTTATAAGAGAAAAAGTTTTGACGAGTATCACGTGGATACTTGTAAAACCGATGTGTTCAGATTTAGCTCGTTTCGGTCTAAAACAGCTTGTTTCGTTGTATTAAGCACGAATACATGCTTTTCGCGCAGTTATAAGAGAAAAAGTTTTGACGAGTATCACATGGAACACTTGTAATACCGATGTGTTGTGATTTAGCTCGTTTCGGTCTAAAACAGCTTGATTCGCTGTATTAAGCAAGAATACATGCTTTTCGCGCAGTTATAAAAGAAAAAGTTTTGACGCGTATCAGAGGAACACTTGTAAAACCGATGTGTTGTGATTTAGCTCGTTTCGGTCTAAAACAGCTTGTTTCGTTGTATTAAGCACGAATACATGCTTTTCGCGCAGTTATAAGAGAAAAAGTTTTGACGAGTATCACGTGGAACACTTGTAATACCGATGTGTTGTGATTTGGCTCGTTTCGGTCTAAAACAGCTTGTTTCGTTGTATTAAGCAAGAATACATGCTTTTCGCGCAGTTATAAGAGAAAAAGTTTAGACGCGTATCAGAGGAACACTTGTAAAACCGATGTGTTGTGATTTAGCTCGTTTCGGTCTAAAACAGCTTATTTCGCTGTATTAAGCAGAAATACATGGTTTTCGCGCAGTGGTAAGAGAAAAAGCTTTAAAGGCGTGTCACAGGGACACTTGTAAAACCGATGTGTTCAGATTTACCTCGTTTCGGTCTAAAACAACTTGTTTCGTTGGACTAAGCAAGAATACATGCTTTTCGCGCAGTTATAAGAGAGAAAGTTTTGACGAGTATCACGTGGATACTTGTAAAACCGATGTGTTCAGATTTAGATCGTTTCGGTCTAAAACAGCTTGTTTCGTTGTATTAAGCAAGAATACATGCTTTACGCGCAGTTATAGAAGAAAAAGTTTTGACGCTTATCAGAGAGACACTTGTAAAACCGATGTGTTGTGATTTAGCTCGTTTCGGTCTAAAACAGCTTGTTTCGTTGTATTAAGCAAGAATACATGATTTTCGCGCAGTTATAAGAGAAAAAGTTTTGACGCGTATCAGAGGAACACTTGTAAAACCGATGTGTTGTGATTTAGCTCGTTTCGGTGTAAAACAGCTTGTTTCGTAGTATTAAGCAAGAATACATGCTTTTCGCGCAGTTATAAGAGAAAAAGTTTTGACGCGTATTAGAGGAACACTTTTAAAACCTTTGTGTTGTGATTTAGCTCGTTTTGGTCTAAAACAGCTTGTTTCGCTGAATTAAGCAAGAATACATGCTTTTCGCGCAGTTATAAGAGAAAAAGTTTTGACGCGTGTCACAGGGACACTTGTAAAACCGATGTGTTCAGATTTAACTCGTTTCGGTCTAAAACAGCTTGATTCGTTGTATTAAGCACGAATACATGCTTTTCGCGCAGTTATAAGAGAAAAAGTTTAGACGCGTATCAGAGGAACAATTGTAAAACCGATGTGTTGTGATTTAGCTCGTTTCGGTCTAAAACAGCTTATTTCGCTGTATTAAGCAGAAATACATGCTTTTCGCGCAGTGATAAGAGAAAAAGCTTTAAAGGCGTGTCACAGGGACACTTGTAAAACCGATGATTTCAGATTTACCTCGTTTCGGTCTAAAACAGCTTGTTTCGTTGGACTAAGCACGAATACATGCTTTTCGCGCAGCTATAAGAGAAAAAAGAGTTGACGCGTATCAGAGGAACACTTGTAAAACCGATGTGTTGTGATTTAGCTCGTTTTGGTCTAAAACAGCTTCTTAAGCTGTATTAGGCAGGAATACATGCTTTTCGCGCAGTTATAAGAGAAAAAGTTTTAAAGGCATGTCACAAGGACACTTGTAAAACCGATGTGTTCAGATTTACCTTGTTTCGGTCTAAAACAGCTTGTTTCGTTGGACTAAGCAAGAATACATGCTTTTCGCGCAGTTATAAGAGAAAAAAGTTTTGACGCGTATCAGAGGAACACTTGTAAAACCGATGTGTTCAGATTTAGCTCGTTTTGGTCTAAAACAGCTTGTTTCGTTGTATTAAGCACGAATACATGCTTTTCGCGCAGTTATAAGAGAAAAAGTTTTGACGCGTATCAGAGGAACACTTGTAAAACCGATGTTTTGTGATTTAGCTCGTTTCGGTCTAAAACAGCTTGTTTCGCCGTATTAAGCAAGAATACATGCTTTTCGCGCAGTTATAAGAGAAAAAGTTTTGACGCGTGTCACAGGGACACTTGTAAAACCGATGTGTTCAGATTTCGCTCGTTTCGGTCTAAAACAACTTGTTTCGTTGTATTTAGCACGAATACATGCTTTTCGCGCAGTTATAAGAGAAAAAGTTTTGACGAGTATCACGTGGATACTTGTAAAACCGATGTGTTCAGATTTAGCTCGTTTTGGTCTAAAACAGCTTGTTTCGTTGTATTAAGCACGAATACATGCTTTTCGCGCAGTTATAAGAGAAAAAGTTTTGACGCGTATCAGAGGAACACTTGTAAAACCGATGTTTTGTGATTTAGCTCGTTTCGGTCTAAAACAGCTTGTTTCGCTGTATTAAGCAAGAATACATGCTTTTCGCGCAGTTATAAGAGAAAAAGTTTTGACGCGTGTCACAGGGACACTTGTAAAACCGATGTGTTCAGATTTCGCTCGTTTCGGTCTAAAACAACTTGTTTCGTTGTATTTAGCAAGAATACATGCTTTTCGCGCAGTTATAAGAGAAAAAGTTTAGACGCGTATCAGAGGAACACTTGTAAAACCGATGTGTTGTGATTTAGCTCGTTTCGGTCTAAAACAGCTTGTTTCGCTGTATTAAGCAAGAATACATGCTTTTCGCGCAGTTATAAGAGAAAAAGTTTTGACGCGTGTCACAGGGACACTTGTAAAACCGATGTGTTCAGATTTAACTCGTTTCGGTCTAAAACAGCTTGTTTCGTTGTATTAAGCACGAATACATGCTTTTCGCGCAGTTATAAGAGAAAAAGTTTAGACGCGTATCAGAGGAACAATTGTAAAACCGATGTGTTGTGATTTAGCTCGTTTCGGTCTAAAACAGTTTATTTCGCTGTATTAAGCAGAAATACATGCTTTTCGCGCAGTGATAAGAGAAAAAGCTTTAAAGGCGTGTCACAGGGACACTTGTAAAACCGATGTGTTCAGATTTACCTCGTTTCGGTCTAAAACAGCTTGTTTCGTTGGACTAAGCAAGAATACATGCTTTTCGCGCAGTTATAAGAGAGAAAGTTTTGACGAGTATCACGTGGATATTTGTAAAACCGATGTGTTCAGATTTAGATCGTTTCGGTCTAAAACAGCTTGTTTTGTTGTATTAAGCACGAATACATGCTTTTCGCGCAGTTAAAAGAGAAAATGTTTTGACGAGTATCACGTGGAACACTTGTAATACCGATGTGTTGTGATTTAGCTCGTTTCGGTCTAAAACAGCTTGTTTCGCTGTATTAAGCAAGAATACATGCTTTTCGCGCCGTTATAAGAGAAAAAGTTTTGACGCGTACTAGAGGAACACTTGTAAAACCTTTGTGTTGTGATTTAGCTCGTTTTGGTCTAAAACAGCTTGTTTCGCTGTATTAAGCAAGAATACATGCTTTTCGCGCAGTTATAAGAGAAAACGTTTTGACACGTGTCACAGGGACACTTGTAAAACCGATGTGTTCAGATTTAGCTCGTTTCGGTCTAAAACAACTTGTTTCGTTGTATTAAGCACGAATACATGCTTTACGCGCAGTTATAGAAGAAAAAGTTTTGACGCCTATTAGAGAGACACTTGTAAAACCGATGTGTTATGATTTAGCTCGTTTCGGTCTAAAACAGCTTGTTTCGTTGTATTAAGCAAGAATACATGCTTTTCGCGCAGTTATAAGAGAGAAAGTTTGGACAAATATCACGTGGATACTTGTAAAACCGATGTGTTCAGATTTAACTGGTTTTGGTCTAAAACAGCTTGTTTCGCTGTAATAAGCAAGAATACGTGCTTTACGCGCAGTTATAGAAGAAAAAGTTTTGACGCGTATCAGAGAGACATTTGTAAAACCGATGTGTTGTGATTTAGCTCGTTTCGGTCTAAAACAGCTTGTTTCGTTGTATTAAGCAAGAATACATGCTTTTCGCGCAGTTATAAGAGAAAAAGTTTTGACGAGTATCACGTGGATACTTGTAAAACCGAAGTGTTCAGATTTAGCTCGTTTCGGTCTAAAACAGCTTGTTTCGTTGTATTAAGCACGAATACATGCTTTTCGCGCAGTTATAAGAGAAAACTTTTTGACGAGTATCACGTGGAACACTTGTAATACCGATGTGTTGTGATTTAGCTCGTTTCGGTCTAAAACAGCTTGTTTCGCTGTATTAAGCAAGAATACATGCTTTTCGCGCAGTTATAAGAGAAAAAGTTTTGACGCGTATCAGAGGAACACTTGTAAAACCGATGTGTTGTGATTTAGCTCATTTCAGTCTAAAACAGCTTGTTTCGTTGTATTAAGCAAGAATACATGCTTTTCGCGCAGTTATAAGAGAAAAAGTTTTGACGCGTGTCACAGGGACACTTGTAAAACCGATGTGTTCAGATTTAGCTCGTTTCGGTCTAAAACAGCTTGTTTCGTTGTATTAAGCACGAATACATGCTTTTCGCGCAGTTATAAGAGAAAAAGTTTTGACGAGTATCACGTGGAACACTTGTAATACCGATGTGTTGTGATTTGGCTCGTTTCGGTCTAAAACAGCTTGTTTTGTTGTATTAAGCAAGAATACATGCTTTTCGCGCAGTTATAAGAGAAAAAGTTTTGACGCGTATCAGAGGAACACTTGTAAAACCGATGTGTTCAGATTTAACTCTTTTCGGACTAAAACAGCTTGTTTCGTTGTATTAAGCACGAATACATGCTTTTCGCGCAGTTATAAGGGAAAAAGTTTTGACGCGTATCACATGGACACTTGGAAAACCGATGTGTTCAGATTTAGCTCGTTTTGGTCTAAAACAGCTTGTTTCGTTGTATTAAGCACGAATACATGCTTTTCGCGCAGTTATAAGAGAAAAAGTTTTGACGCGTATCAGAGGAACACTTGTAAAACCGATGTGTTGTGATTTAGCTCGTTTCGGTCTAAAACAGCTTGTTTCGCTGTATTAAGCACGAATACATGCTTTTCGCGCAGTTATAAGAGAAAAAGTTTAGACGCGTATCAGAGGAACAATTGTAAAACCGATGTGTTGTGATTTAGCTCGTTTCGGTCTAAAACAGCTTGTTTCGCTGTATTAAGCAGAAATACATGCTTTTCGCGCAGTTATAAGAGAAAAAGCTTTAAAGGCGTGTCACAGGGACACTTGTAAAACCGATGTGTTCAGATTTACCTCGTTTCGGTCTAAAACAGCTTGTTTCGTTGGACTAAGCACGAATACATGCTTTTCGCGCAGCTATAAGAGAAAAAAGAGTTGAAGCGTATCAGAGGAACACTTGTAAAACCGATGTGTTGTGATTTAGCTCGTTTCGGTCTAAAACAGCTTGTTTCGCTGTATTAAGCAAGAATACATGCTTTTCGCGCAGTTATAAGAGAAAAAAATTTGACGCGTATCAGAGGAACACTTGTAAAACCGATGTGTTGTGATTTAGCTCGTTTTGGTCTAAAACAGCTTGTTTCGCTGTATTAAGCAAGAATACATGCTTTTCGCGCAGTTATAAGAGAAAAAGTTTTGACGCGTATTAGAGAGACACTTGTAAAACCGATGTGTTGTGATTTAGCTCTTTTCAGTCTAAAACAACTTGTTTCGTTGTATTAAGCAAGAATGCATGCTTTTCGCGCAGTTATAAGAGAAAAAGTTTTGACGAGTATCACGTGGATACTTGTAAAACCGATGTGTTCAGATTTAGCTCGTTTCGGTCTAAAACAGCTTGTTTCGTTGTATTAAGCACGAATACATGCTTTTCGCGCAGTTATAAGAGAAAAGTTTTGACGAGTATCACATGGAACACTTGTAATACCGATGTGTTGTGATTTAGCTCGTTTCGGTCTAAAACAGCTTGATTCGCTGTATTAAGCAAGAATACATGCTTTTCGCGCAGTAAAAAAGAAAAAGTTTTGACGCGTATCAGAGGAACACTTGTAAAACCGATGTGTTGTGATTTAGCTCGTTTCGGTCTAAAACAGCTTGTTTCGTTGTATTAAGCACGAATACATGCTTTTCGCGCAGTTATAAGAGAAAAAGTTTTGACGAGTATCACGTGGAACACTTGTAATACCGATGTGTTGTGATTTGGCTCGTTTCGGTCTAAAACAGCTTGTTTCGTTGTATTAAGCAAGAATACATGCTTTTCGCGCAGTTATAAGAGAAAAAGTTTAGACGCGTATCAGAGGAACACTTGTAAAACCGATGTGTTGTGATTTAGCTCGTTTCGGTCTAAAACAGCTTGTTTCGCTGTATTAAGCAAGAATACATGCTTTTCGCGCAGTTATAAGAGAAAAAGTTTTGACGCGTATCAGAGGAACACTTGTAAAACCGATGTGTTGTGATTTAGCTCATTTCAGTCTAAAACAGCTTGTTTCGTTGTATTAAGCAAGAATACATGCTTTTCGCGCAGTTATAAGAGAAAAAGTTTTGACGCGTGTCACAGGGACACTTGTAAAACCGATGTGTTCAGATTTAGCTCGTTTCGGTCTAAAACAGCTTGTTTCGTTGTATTAAGCACGAATACATGCTTTTCGCGCAGTTATAAGAGAAAAAGTTTTGACGAGTATCACGTGGAACACTTGTAATACCGATGTGTTGTGATTTGGCTCGTTTTGGTCTAAAACAGCTTGTTTCGCTGTAATAAGCAAGAATACGTGCTTTACGCGCAGTTATAGAAGAAAAAGTTTTGACGCGTATCAGAGAGACATTTGTAAAACCGATGTGTTGTGATTTAGCTCGTTTCGGTCTAAAACAGCTTGTTTCGTTGTATTAAGCAAGAATACATGCTTTTCGCGCAGTTATAAGAGAAAAAGTTTTGACGAGTATCACGTGGATACTTGTAAAACCGAAGTGTTCAGATTTAGCTCGTTTCGGTCTAAAACAGCTTGTTTCGTTGTATTAAGCACGAATACATGCTTTTCGCGCAGTTATAAGAGAAAACTTTTTGACGAGTATCACGTGGAACACTTGTAATACCGATGTGTTGTGATTTAGCTCGTTTCGGTCTAAAACAGCTTGTTTCGCTGTATTAAGCAAGAATACATGCTTTTCGCGCAGTTATAAGAGAAAAAGTTTTGACGCGTATCAGAGGAACACTTGTAAAACCGATGTGTTGTGATTTAGCTCATTTCAGTCTAAAACAGCTTGTTTCGTTGTATTAAGCAAGAATACATGCTTTTCGCGCAGTTATAAGAGAAAAAGTTTTGACGCGTGTCACAGGGACACTTGTAAAACCGATGTGTTCAGATTTAGCTCGTTTCGGTCTAAAACAGCTTGTTTCGTTGTATTAAGCACGAATACATGCTTTTCGCGCAGTTATAAGAGAAAAAGTTTTGACGAGTATCACGTGGAACACTTGTAATACCGATGTGTTGTGATTTGGCTCGTTTCGGTCTAAAACAGCTTGTTTTGTTGTATTAAGCAAGAATACATGCTTTTCGCGCAGTTATAAGAGAAAAAGTTTTGACGCGTATCAGAGGAACACTTGTAAAACCGATGTGTTCAGATTTAACTCTTTTCGGACTAAAACAGCTTGTTTCGTTGTATTAAGCACGAATACATGCTTTTCGCGCAGTTATAAGGGAAAAAGTTTTGACGCGTATCACATGGACACTTGGAAAACCGATGTGTTCAGATTTAGCTCGTTTTGGTCTAAAACAGCTTGTTTCGTTGTATTAAGCACGAATACATGCTTTTCGCGCAGTTATAAGAGAAAAAGTTTTGACGCGTATCAGAGGAACACTTGTAAAACCGATGTGTTGTGATTTAGCTCGTTTCGGTCTAAAACAGCTTGTTTCGCTGTATTAAGCACGAATACATGCTTTTCGCGCAGTTATAAGAGAAAAAGTTTAGACGCGTATCAGAGGAACAATTGTAAAACCGATGTGTTGTGATTTAGCTCGTTTCGGTCTAAAACAGCTTGTTTCGCTGTATTAAGCAGAAATACATGCTTTTCGCGCAGTTATAAGAGAAAAAGCTTTAAAGGCGTGTCACAGGGACACTTGTAAAATCGATGTGTTCAGATTTACCTCGTTTCGGTCTAAAACAGCTTGTTTCGTTGGAGTAAGCACGAATACATGCTTTTCGCGCAGCTATAAGAGAAAAAAGAGTTGAAGCGTATCAGAGGAACACTTGTAAAACCGATGTGTTGTGATTTAGCTCGTTTCGGTCTAAAACAGCTTGTTTCGCTGTATTAAGCAAGAATACATGCTTTTCGCGCAGTTATAAGAGAAAAAAATTTGACGCGTATCAGAGGAACACTTGTAAAACCGATGTGTTGTGATTTAGCTCGTTTTGGTCTAAAACAGCTTGTTTCGCTGTATTAAGCAAGAATACATGCTTTTCGCGCAGTTATAAGAGAAAAAGTTTTGACGCGTATTAGAGAGACACTTGTAAAACCGATGTGTTGTGATTTAGCTCTTTTCAGTCTAAAACAACTTGTTTCGTTGTATTAAGCAAGAATGCATGCTTTTCGCGCAGTTATAAGAGAAAAAGTTTTGACGAGTATCACGTGGATACTTGTAAAACCGATGTGTTCAGATTTAGCTCGTTTCGGTCTAAAACAGCTTGTTTCGTTGTATTAAGCACGAATACATGCTTTTCGCGCAGTTATAAGAGAAAAAGTTTTGACGAGTATCACATGGAACACTTGTAATACCGATGTGTTGTGATTTAGCTCGTTTCGGTCTAAAACAGCTTGATTCGCTGTATTAAGCAAGAATACATGCTTTTCGCGCAGTTATAAAAGAAAAAGTTTTGACGCGTATCAGAGGAACACTTGTAAAACCGATGTGTTGTGATTTAGCTCGTTTCGGTCTAAAACAGCTTGTTTCGTTGTATTAAGCACGAATACATGCTTTTCGCGCAGTTATAAGAGAAAAAGTTTTGACGAGTATCACGTGGAACACTTGTAATACCGATGTGTTGTGATTTGGCTCGTTTCGGTCTAAAACAGCTTGTTTCGTTGTATTAAGCAAGAATACATGCTTTTCGCGCAGTTATAAGAGAAAAAGTTTAGACGCGTATCAGAGGAACACTTGTAAAACCGATGTGTTGTGATTTAGCTCGTTTCGGTCTAAAACAGCTTGTTTCGCTGTATTAAGCAAGAATACATGCTTTTCGCGCAGTTATAAGAGAAAAAGTTTTGACGCGTATCAGAGGAACACTTGTAAAACCGATGTGTTGTGATTTAGCTCATTTCAGTCTAAAACAGCTTGTTTCGTTGTATTAAGCAAGAATACATGCTTTTCGCGCAGTTATAAGAGAAAAAGTTTTGACGCGTGTCACAGGGACACTTGTAAAACCGATGTGTTCAGATTTAGCTCGTTTCGGTCTAAAACAGCTTGTTTCGTTGTATTAAGCACGAATACATGCTTTTCGCGCAGTTATAAGAGAAAAAGTTTTGACGAGTATCACGTGGAACACTTGTAATACCGATGTGTTGTGATTTGGCTCGTTTCGGTCTAAAACAGCTTGTTTTGTTGTATTAAGCAAGAATACATGCTTTTCGCGCAGTTATAAGAGAAAAAGTTTTGACGCGTATCAGAGGAACACTTGTAAAACCGATGTGTTCAGATTAACCTCTTTTCGGACTAAAACAGCTTGTTTCGTTGTATTAAGCACGAATACATGCTTTTCGCGCAGTTATAAGGGAAAAAGTTTTGACGCGTATCACATGGACACTTGGAAAACCGATGTGTTCAGATTTAGCTCGTTTTGGTCTAAAACAGCTTGTTTCGTTGTATTAAGCACGAATACATGCTTTTCGCGCAGTTATAAGAAAAAAAGTTTTGACGCGTATCAGAGGAACACTTGTAAAACCGATGTGTTGTGATTTACCTCGTTTCGGTCTAAAACAGCTTGTTTCGCTGTATTAAGCAAGAATACATGCTTTTCGCGCAGTTATAAGAGAAAAAGTTTTGACGCGTATCAGAGGAACACTTGTAAAACCGATGTGTTGTGGTTTAGCTCATTTCGGTCTAAAACAGCTTGTTTCGTTGTATTAAGCAAGAATACATGCTTTTCGCGCAGTTATAAGAGAAAAAGTTTTGACGCGTGTCACAGGGACACTTGTAAAACCGATGTGTTCAGATTTAGCTCGTTTCGGTCTAAAACAGCTTGTTTCGTTGTATTAAGCACGAATACATGCTTTTCGCGCAGTTATAAGAGAAAAAGTTTTGACGAGTATCACGTGGAACACTTGTAATACCGATGTGTTGTGATTTGGCTCGTTTCGGTCTAAAACAGCTTGTTTTGTTGTATTAAGCAAGAATACATGCTTTTCGCGCAGTTATAAGAGAAAAAGTTTTGACGCGTATCAGAAGAACACTTGTAAAACCGATGTGTTCAGATTTAACTCTTTTCGGACTAAAACAGCTTGTTTCGTTGTATTAAGCACGAATACATGCTTTTCGCGCAGTTATAAGAGAAAAAGTTTTGACGCGTATCAGAGGAACACTTGTAAAACCGATGTGTTGTGATTTAGCTCGTTTCGGTCTAAAACAGCTTGTTTCGCTGTATTAAGCACGAATACATGCTTTTCGCGCAGTTATAAGAGAAAAAGTTTAGACGCGTATCAGAGGAACAATTGTAAAACCGATGTGTTGTGATTTAGCTCGTTTCGGTCTAAAACAGCTTGTTTCGCTGTATTAAGCAGAAATACATGCTTTTCGCGCAGTGATAAGAGAAAAAGCTTTAAAGGCGTGTCACAGGGACACTTGTAAAACCGATGTGTTCAGATTTACCTCGTTTCGGTCTAAAACAGCTTGTTTCGTTGGACTAAGCACGAATACATGCTTTTCGCGCAGCTATAAGAGAAAAAAGAGTTGACGCGTATCAGAGGAACACTTGTAAAACCGATGTGTTGTGATTTAGCTCGTTTCGGTCTAAAACAGCTTGTTTCGCTGTATTAAGCAAGAATACATGCTTTTCGCGCAGTTATAAGAGAAAAAAATTTGACGCGTATCAGAGGAACACTTGTAAAACCGATGTGTTGTGATTTAGCTCGTTTTGGTCTAAAACAGCTTGTTTCGCTGTATTAAGCAAGAATACATGCTTTTCGCGCAGTTATAAGAGAAAAAGTTTTGACGCGTATTAGAGAGACACTTGTAAAACCGATGTGTTGTGATTTAGCTCTTTTCGGTCTAAAACAACTTGTTTCGTTGTATTAAGCAAGAATGCATGCTTTTCGCGCAGTTATAAAAGAAAAAGTTTTGACGAGTATCACGTGGATACTTGTAAAACCGATGTGTTCAGATTTAGCTCGTTTCGGTCTAAAACAGCTTGTTTCGTTGTATTAAGCACGAATACATGCTTTTCGCGCAGTTATAAGAGAAAAAGTTTTGACGAGTATCACATGGAACACTTGTAATACCGATGTGTTGTGATTTAGCTCGTTTCGGTCTAAAACAGCTTGATTCGCTGTATTAAGCAAGAATACATGCTTTTCGCGCAGTTATAAAAGAAAAAGTTTTAACGCGTATCAGAGGAACACTTGTAAAACCGATGTGTTGTGATTTAGCTCGTTTCGGTCTAAAACAGCTTGTTTCGTTGTATTAAGCACGAATACATGCTTTTCGCGCAGTTATAAGAGAAAAAGTTTTTGACGAGTATCACGTGGAACACTTGTAATACCGATGTGTTGTGATTTGGCTCGTTTCGGTCTAAAACAGCTTGTTTCGTTGTATTAAGCAAGAATACATGCTTTTCGCGCAGTTATAAGAGAAAAAGTTTAGACGCGTATCAGAGGAACACTTGTAAAACCGATGTGTTGTGATTTAGCTCGTTTCGGTCTAAAACAGCTTGTTTCGCTGTATTAAGCAAGAATACATGCTTTTCGCGCAGTTATAAGAGAAAAAGTTTTGACGCGTGTCACAGGGACACTTGTAAAACCGATGTGTTCAGATTAAAATCGTTTCGGTCTAAAACAGCTTGTTTCGTTGTAGTAAGCTCGAATACATGCTTTTCGCGCAGTTATAAGAGAAAAAGTTTAGACGCGTATCAGAGGAACAATTGTAAAACCGATGTGTTGTGATTTAGCTCGTTTCGGTCTAAAACAGCTTATTTCGCTGTATTAAGCAGAAATACATGCATTTCGCGCAGTGGTAAGAGAAAAAGCTTTAAAGGCGTGTCACAGGGACACTTGTAAAACCGATGTGTTCAGATTTACCTCGTTTCGGTCTAAACAACTTGTTTCGTTGGACTAAGCAAGAATACATGCTTTTCGCGCAGTTATAAGAGAGAAAGTTTTGACGAGTATCACGTGGATACTTGTAAAACCGATGTGTTCAGATTTAGATCGTTTCGGTCTAAAACAGCTTGTTTCGTTGTATTAAGCAAGAATACATGCTTTACGCGCAGTTATAGAAGAAAAAGTTTTGACGCGTATCAGAGAGACACTTGTAAAACCGATGTGTTGTGATTTAGCTCGTTTCGGTCTAAAACAGCTTGTTTTGTTGTATTAAGCAAGAATACATGATTTTCGCGCAGTTATAGGAGAAAAAGTTTTGACGAGTATCACGTGGATACTTGTAAAACCGATGTGTTCAGATTTAGCTCGTTTCGGTCTAAAACAGCTTGTTTCGTTGTATTAAGCACGAATACATGCTTTTCGCGCAGTTAAAAGAGAAAAAGTTTTGACGAGTATCACGTGGAACACTTGTAATACCGATGTGTTGTGATTTAGCTCGTTTCGGTCTAAAACAGCTTGTTTCGCTGTATTAAGCAAGAATACATGCTTTTCGCGCCGTTATAAGAGAAAAAGTTTTGACGCGTATCAGAGGAACACTTGTAAAACCGATGTGTTGTGATTTAGCTCGTTTCGGTGTAAAACAGCTTGTTTCGTAGTATTAAGCACAAATACATGCTTTTCGCGCAGTTATAAGAGAAAAAGTTTTGACGCGTATTAGAGGAACACTTGTAAAACCTTTGTGTTGTGATTTAGCTCGTTTTGGTCTAAAACAGCTTGTTTCGCTGTATTAAGCAAGAATACATGCTTTTCGCGCAGTTATAAGAGAAAAAGTTTTGACGCGTGTCACAGGGACACTTGTAAAACCGATGTGTTCAGATTTAGCTCGTTTCGGTCTAAAACAACTTGTTTCGTTGTATTAAGCACGAATACATGCTTTACGCGCAGTTATAGAAGAAAAAGTTTTGACGCCTATTAGAGAGACACTTGTAAAACCGATGTGTTATGATTTAGCTCGTTTCGATCTAAAACAGCTTGTTTCGTTGTATTAAGCAAGAATACATGCTTTTCGCGCAGTTATAAGAGAGAAAGTTTTGACGAGTATCACGTGGATACTTGTAAAACCGATGTGTTCAGATTTAGCTGGTTTTGGTCTAAATGCAAAAAAGACGAACTGCGCAGTTCGTCTTTTTTGCATTATGATCAACCAACTAGCCCGACAAGTCCTGTTTGGTCTAAAAACAGCTTGTTTCGTTGTATTAAGCAAGAATACATGCTTTACGCGCAGTTATAGAAGAAAAAGTTTTGACGCGTATCAGAGAGACACTTGTAAAACCGATGTGTTCAGATTTAACTCTTTTCGGACTAAAACAGCTTGTTTCGTTGTATTAAGCACGAATACATGCTTTTCGCGCAGTTATAAGGGAAAAAGTTTTGACGCGTATCACATGGACACTTGGAAAACCGATGTGTTCAGATTTAGCTCGTTTTGGTCTAAACAGCTTGTTTCGTTGTATTAAGCACGAATACATGCTTTTCGCGCAGTTATAAGAGAAAAAGTTTTGACGCGTATCAGAGGAACCCTTGTAAAACCGATGTGTTGTGATTTAGCTCGTTTCGGTCTAAAACAGCTTGTTTCGCTGTATTAAGCACGAATACATGCTTTTCGCGCAGTTATAAGAGAAAAAGTTTAGACGCGTATCAGAGGAACAATTGTAAAACCGATGTGTTGTGATTTAGCTCGTTTCGGTCTAAAACAGCTTGTTTCGCTGTATTAAGCAGAAATACATGCTTTTCGCGCAGTTATAAGAGAAAAAGCTTTAAAGGCGTGTCACAGGGGACACTTGTAAAACCGATGTGTTCAGATTTACCTCGTTTCGGTCGAAAACAGCTTGTTTCGTTGGACTAAGCACGAATACATGCTTTTCGCGCAGCTATAAGAGAAAAAAGAGTTGAAGCGTATCAGAGGAACACTTGTAAAACCGATGTGTTGTGATTTAGCTCGTTTCGGTCTAAAACAGCTTGTTTCGCTGTATTAAGCAAGAATACATGCTTTTCGCGCAGTTATAAGAGAAAAAAATTTGACGCGTATCAGAGGAACACTTGTAAAACCGATGTGTTGTGATTTAGCTCGTTTTGGTCTAAACAGCTTGTTTCGCTGTATTAAGCAAGAATACATGCTTTTCGCGCAGTTATAAGAGAAAAAGTTTTTGACGCGTATTAGAGAGACACTTGTAAAACCGATGTGTTGTGATTTAGCTCTTTTCAGTCTAAAACAACTTGTTTCGTTGTATTAAGCAAGAATGCATGCTTTTCGCGCAGTTATAAGAGAAAAAGTTTTGACGAGTATCACGTGGATACTTGTAAAACCGATGTGTTCAGATTTAGCTCGTTTCGGTCTAAAACAGCTTGTTTCGTTGTATTAAGCACGAATACATGCTTTTCGCGCAGTTATAAGAGAAAAAGTTTTGACGAGTATCACATGGAACACTTGTAATACCGATGTGTTGTGATTTAGCTCGTTTCGGTCTAAAACAGCTTGATTCGCTGTATTAAGCAAGAATACATGCTTTTCGCGCAGTTATAAAAGAAAAAGTTTTGACGCGTATCAGAGGAACACATGTAAAACCGATGTGTTGTGATTTAGCTCGTTTCGGTCTAAAACAGCTTGTTTCGTTGTATTAAGCACGAATACATGCTTTTCGCGCAGTTATAAGAGAAAAAGTTTTGACGAATATCACGTGGAACACTTGTAATACCGATGTGTTGTGATTTGGCTCGTTTCGGTCTAAAACAGCTTGTTTCGTTGTATTAAGCAAGAATACATGCTTTTCGCGCAGTTATAAGAGAAAAAGTTTAGACGCGTATCAGAGGAACACTTGTAAAACCGATGTGTTGTGATTTAGCTCGTTTCGGTCTAAAACAGCTTGTTTCGCTGTATTAAGCAAGAATACATGCTTTTCGCGCAGTTATAAGAGAAAAAGTTTTGACGCGTGTCACAGGGACACTTGTAAAACCGATGTGTTCAGATTTAACTCGTTTCGGTCTAAAACAGCTTGTTTCGTTGTATTAAGCTCGAATACATGCTTTTCGCGCAGTTATAAGAGAAAAAGTTTAGACGCGTATCAGAGGAACAATTGTAAAACCGATGTGTTGTGATTTAGCTCGTTTCGGTCTAAAACAGCTTATTTCGCTGTATTAAGCAGAAATACATGCTTTTCGCGCAGTGGTAAGAGAAAAAGCTTTAAAGGCGTGTCACAGGGACACTTGTAAAACCGATGTGTTCAGATTTACCTCGTTTCGGTCTAAAACAACTTGTTTCGTTGGACTAAGCAAGAATACATGCTTTTCGCGCAGTTATAAGAGAGAAAGTTTTGACGAGTATCACGTGGATACTTGTAAAACCGATGTGTTCAGATTTAGATCGTTTCGGTCTAAAACAGCTTGTTTCGTTGTATTAAGCAAGAATACATGCTTTACGCGCAGTTATAGAAGAAAAAGTTTTGACGCTTATCAGAGAGACACTTGTAAAACCGATGTGTTGTGATTTAGCTCGTTTCGGTCTAAAACAGCTTGTTTCGTTGTATTAAGCAAGAATACATGATTTTCGCGCAGTTATAAGAGAAAAAGTTTTGACGAGTATCACGTGGATACTTGTAAAACCGATGTGTTCAGATTTAGCTCGTTTCGGTCTAAAACAGCTTGTTTCGTTGTATTAAGCACGAATACATGCTTTTCGCGCAGTTAAAAGAGAAAAAGTTTTGACGAGTATCACGTGGAACACTTGTAATACCGATGTGTTGTGATTTAGCTCGTTTCGGTCTAAAACAGCTTGTTTCGCTGTATTAAGCAAGAATACATGCTTTTCGCGCCGTTATAAGAGAAAAAGTTTTGACGCGTATCAGAGGAACACTTGTAAAACCGATGTGTTGTGATTTAGCTCGTTTCGGTGTAAAACAGCTTGTTTCGTAGTATTAAGCAAGAATACATGCTTTTCGCGCAGTTATAAGAGAAAAAGTTTTGACGCGTATTAGAGGAACACTTTTAAAACCTTTGTGTTGTGATTTAGCTCGTTTTGGTCTAAAACAGCTTGTTTCGCTGAATTAAGCAAGAATACATGCTTTTCGCGCAGTTATAAGAGAAAAAGTTTTGACGCGTGTCACAGGGACACTTGTAAAACCGATGTGTTCAGATTTAGCTCGTTTCGGTCTAAAACAACTTGTTTCGTTGTATTAAGCACGAATACATGCTTTACGCGCAGTTATAGAAGAAAAAGTTTTGACGCCTATTAGAGAGACACTTGTAAAACCGATGTGTTATGATTTAGCTCGTTTCGATCTAAAACAGCTTGTTTCGTTGTATTAAGCAAGAATACATGCTTTTCGCACAGTTATAAGAGAGAAAGTTTTGACGAGTATCACGTGGATACTTGTAAAACCGATGTGTTCAGATTTAGCTGGTTTTGGTCTAAAACAGCTTGTTTCGTTGTATTAAGCAAGAATACATGCTTTACGCCCAGTTATAGAAGAAAAAGTTTTGACGCGTATCAGAGAGACACTTGTAAAACCGATGTGTTCAGATTTAACTCTTTTCGGACTAAAACAGCTTGTTTCGTTGTAGTAAGCACGAATACATGCTTTTCGCGCAGTTATAAGGGAAAAAGTTTTGACGCGTATCACATGGACACTTGGAAAACCGATGTGTTCAGATTTAGCTCGTTTTGGTCTAAAACAGCTTGTTTCGTTGTATTAAGCACGAATACATGCTTTTCGCGCAGTTATAAGAAAAAAAGTTTTGACGCGTATCAGAGGAACACTTGTAAAACGGATGTGTTGTGATTTACCTCGTTTCGGTCTAAAACAGCTTGTTTCGCTGTATTAAGCAAGAATACATGCTTTTCGCGCAGTTATAAGAGAAAAAGTTTTGACGCGTATCAGAGGAACACTTGTAAAACCGATGTGTTGTGGTTTAGCTCATTTCGGTCTAAAACAGCTTGTTTCGTTGTATTAAGCAAGAATACATGCTTTTCGCGCAGTTATAAGAGAAAAAGTTTTGACGCGTGTCACAGGGACACTTGTAAAACCGATGTGTTCAGATTTAGCTCGTTTCGGTCTAAAACAGCTTGTTTCGTTGTATTAAGCACGAATACATGCTTTTCGCGCAGTTATAAGAGAAAAAGTTTTGACGAGTATCACGTGGAACACTTGTAATACCGATGTGTTGTGATTTGGCTCGTTTCGGTCTAAAACAGCTTGTTTTGTTGTATTAAGCAAGAATACATGCTTTTCGCGCAGTTATAAGAGAAAAAGTTTTGACGCGTATCAGAGGAACACTTGTAAAACCGATGTGTTCAGATTTAACTCTTTTCGGACTAAAACAGCTTGTTTCGTTGTATTAAGCACGAATACATGCTTTTCGCGCAGTTATAAGAGAAAAAGTTTTGACGCGTATCAGAGGAACACTTGTAAAACCGATGTGTTGTGATTTAGCTCGTTTCGGTCTAAAACAGCTTGTTTCGCTGTATTAAGCACGAATACATGCTTTTCGCGCAGTTATAAGAGAAAAAGTTTAGACGCGTATCAGAGGAACAATTGTAAAACCGATGTGTTGTGATTTAGCTCGTTTCGGTCTAAAACAGCTTGTTTCGCTGTATTAAGCAGAAATACATGCTTTTCGCGCAGTGATAAGGGAAAAAGCTTTAAAGGCGTGTCACAGGGACACTTGTAAAACCGATGTGTTCAGATTTACCTCGTTTCGGTCTAAAACAGCTTGTTTCGTTGGACTAAGCACGAATACATGCTTTTCGCGCAGCTATAAGAGAAAAAAGAGTTGACGCGTATCAGAGGAACACTTGTAAAACCGATGTGTTGTGATTTAGCTCGTTTCGGTCTAAAACAGCTTGTTTCGCTGTATTAAGCAAGAATACATGCTTTTCGCGCAGTTATAAGAGAAAAAAATTTGACGCGTATCAGAGGAACACTTGTAAAACCGATGTGTTGTGATTTAGCTCGTTTTGGTCTAAAACAGCTTGTTTCGCTGTATTAAGCAAGAATACATGCTTTTCGCGCAGTTATAAGAGAAAAAGTTTTGACGCGTATTAGAGAGACACTTGTAAAACCGATGTGTTGTGATTTAGCTCTTTTCGGTCTAAAACAACTTGTTTCGTTGTATTAAGCAAGAATGCATGCTTTTCGCGCAGTTATAAAAGAAAAAGTTTTGACGAGTATCACGTGGATACTTGTAAAACCGATGTGTTCAGATTTAGCTCGTTTCGGTCTAAAACAGCTTGTTTCGTTGTATTAAGCACGAATACATGCTTTTCGCGCAGTTATAAGAGAAAAAGTTTTGACGAGTATCACATGGAACACTTGTAATACCGATGTGTTGTGATTTAGCTCGTTTCGGTCTAAAACAGCTTGATTCGCTGTATTAAGCAAGAATACATGCTTTTCGCGCAGTTATAAAAGAAAAAGTTTTGACGCGTATCAGAGGAACACTTGTAAAACCGATGTGTTGTGATTTAGCTCGTTTCGGTCTAAAACAGCTTGTTTCGTTGTATTAAGCACGAATACATGCTTTTCGCGCAGTTATAAGAGAAAAAGTTTTGACGAGTATCACGTGGAACACTTGTAATACCGATGTGTTGTGATTTGGCTCGTTTCGGTCTAAAACAGCTTGTTTCGTTGTATTAAGCAAGAATACATGCTTTTCGCGCAGTTATAAGAGAAAAAGTTTAGACGCGTATCAGAGGAACACTTGTAAAACCGATGTGTTGTGATTTAGCTCGTTTCGGTCTAAAACAGCTTGTTTCGCTGTATTAAGCAAGAATACATGCTTTTCGCGCAGTTATAAGAGAAAAAGTTTTGACGCGTGTCACAGGGACACTTGTAAAACCGATGTGTTCAGATTTAAATCGTTTCGGTCTAAAACAGCTTGTTTCGTTGTATTAAGCTTGAATACATGCTTTTCGCGCAGTTATAAGAGAAAAAGTTTAGACGCGTATCAGAGGAACAATTGTAAAACCGATGTGTTGTGATTTAGCTCGTTTCGGTCTAAAACAGCTTATTTCGCTGTATTAAGCAGAAATACATGCATTTCGCGCAGTGGTAAGAGAAAAAGCTTTAAAGGCGTGTCACAGGGACACTTGTAAAACCGATGTGTTCAGATTTACCTCGTTTCGGTCTAAAACAACTTGTTTCGTTGGACTAAGCAAGAATACATGCTTTTCGCGCAGTTATAAGAGAGAAAGTTTTGACGAGTATCACGTGGATACTTGTAAAACCGATGTGTTCAGATTTAGATCGTTTCGGTCTAAAACAGCTTGTTTCGTTGTATTAAGCAAGAATACATGCTTTACGCGCAGTTATAGAAGAAAAAGTTTTGACGCGTATCAGAGAGACACTTGTAAAACCGATGTGTTGTGATTTAGCTCGTTTCGGTCTAAAACAGCTTGTTTCGTTGTATTAAGCAAGAATACATGATTTTCGCGCAGTTATAGGAGAAAAAGTTTTGACGAGTATCACGTGGATACTTGTAAAACCGATGTGTTCAGATTTAGCTCGTTTCGGTCTAAAACAGCTTGTTTCGTTGTATTAAGCACGAATACATGCTTTTCGCGCAGTTAAAAGAGAAAAAGTTTTGACGAGTATCACGTGGAACACTTGTAATACCGATGTGTTGTGATTTAGCTCGTTTCGGTCTAAAACAGCTTGTTTCGCTGTATTAAGCAAGAATACATGCTTTTCGCGCCGTTATAAGAGAAAAAGTTTTGACGCGTATCAGAGGAACACTTGTAAAACCGATGTGTTGTGATTTAGCTCGTTTCGGTGTAAAACAGCTTGTTTCGTAGTATTAAGCACAAATACATGCTTTTCGCGCAGTTATAAGAGAAAAAGTTTTGACGCGTATTAGAGGAACACTTGTAAAACCTTTGTGTTGTGATTTAGCTCGTTTTGGTCTAAAACAGCTTGTTTCGCTGTATTAAGCAAGAATACATGCTTTTCGCGCAGTTATAAGAGAAAAAGTTTTGACGCGTGTCACAGGGACACTTGTAAAACCGATGTGTTCAGATTAAGCTCGTTTCGGTCTAAAACAACTTGTTTCGTTGTATTAAGCACGAATACATGCTTTACGCGCAGTTATAGAAGAAAAAGTTTTGACGCCTATTAGAGAGACACTTGTAAAACCGATGTGTTATGATTTAGCTCGTTTCGATCTAAAACAGCTTGTTTCGTTGTATTAAGCAAGAATACATGCTTTTCGCGCAGTTATAAGAGAGAAAGTTTTGACGAGTATCACGTGGATACTTGTAAAACCGATGTGTTCAGATTTAGCTGGTTTTGGTCTAAAACAGCTTGTTTCGTTGTATTAAGCAAGAATACATGCTTTACGCGCAGTTATAGAAGAAAAAGTTTTGACGCGTATCAGAGAGACACTTGTAAAACCGATGTGTTCAGATTTAACTCTTTTCGGACTAAAACAGCTTGTTTCGTTGTATTAAGCACGAATACATGCTTTTCGCGCAGTTATAAGGGAAAAAGTTTTGACGCGTATCACATGGAGACTTGGAAAACCGATGTGTTCAGATTTTAGCTCGTTTTGGTCTAAAACAGCTTGTTTCGTTGTATTAAGCACGAATACATGCTTTTCCGCGCAGTTATAAGAGAAAAAGTTTTGACGAGTATCACGTGGAACACTTGTAATACCGATGTGTTGTGATTTGGCTCGTTTCGGTCTAAAACAGCTTGTTTTGTTGTATTAAGCAAGAATACATGCTTTTCGCGCAGTTATAAGAGAAAAAGTTGACGCGTATCAGAGGAACACTTGTAAAACCGATGTGTTCAGATTTAACTCTTTTCGGACTAAAAACAGCTTGTTTCGTTGTATTAAGCACGAATACATGCTTTTCGCGCAGTTATAAGGGAAAAAGTTTTGACGCGTATCACATGGACACTTGGAAAACCGATGTGTTCAGATTTAGCTCGTTTTGGTCTAAAACAGCTTGTTTCGTTGTATTAAGCACGAATACATGCTTTTCCGCGCAGTTATAAGAGAAAAAGTTTGACGCGTATAAAGAGGAAAACTTGTAAAACCGATGTGTTGTGATTTAGCTCGTTTCGGTCTAAAACAGCTTGTTTCGCTGTATTAAGCACGAATACATGCCTTTCGCGCAGTTATAAGAGAAAAAGTTTAGACGCGTATCAGAGGAACAATTGTAAAACCGATGTGTTGTGATTTAGCTCGTTTCGGTCTAAAACAGCTTGTTTCGCTGTATTAAGCAGAAATACATGCTTTTCGCGCAGTTATAAGAGAAAAAGCTTTAAAGGCGTGTCACAGGGACACTTGTAAAACCGATGTGTTCAGATTTACCTCGTTTCGGTCGAAAACAGCTTGTTTCGTTGGACTAAGCACGAATACATGCTTTTCGCGCAGCTATAAGAGAAAAAAGAGTTGAAGCGTATCAGAGGAACACTTGTAAAACCGATGTGTTTGTGATTAGCTCGTTTCGGTCTAAAACAGCTTGTTTCGCTGTATTAAGCAAGAATACATGCTTTTCGCGCAGTTATAAGAGAAAAAAATTTGACGCGTATCAGAGGAACACTTGTAAAACCGATGTGTTGTGATTTAGCTCGTTTTGGTCTAAAACAGCTTGTTTCGCTGTATTAAGCAAGAATACATGCTTTTCGCGCAGTTATAAGAGAAAAAGTTTTGACGCGTATTAGAGAGACACTTGTAAAACCGATGTGTTGTGATTTAGCTCTTTTCAGTCTAAAACAACTTGTTTCGTTGTATTAAGCAAGAATGCATGCTTTTCGCGCAGTTATAAGAGAAAAAGTTTTGACGAGTATCACGTGGATACTTGTAAAACCGATGTGTTCAGATTTAGCTCGTTCGGTCTAAAACAGCTTGTTTTTTCGTTGTATTAAGCACGAATACATGCTTTTCGCGCAGTTATAAGAGAAAAAGTTTTGACGAGTATCACATGGAACACTTGTAATACCGATGTGTTGTGATTTAGCTCGTTTCGGTCTAAAACAGCTTGATTCGCTGTATTAAGCAAGAATACATGCTTTTCGCGCAGTTATAAAAGAAAAAGTTTTGACGCGTATCAGAGGAACACTTGTAAAACCGATGTGTTGTGATTTAGCTCGTTTTGGTCTAAAACAGCTTGTTTCGCTGAATTAAGCAAGAATACATGCTTTTCGCGCAGTTATAAGAGAAAAAGTTTTGACGCGTGTCACAGGGACACTTGTAAAACCGATGTGTTCAGATTTAGCTCGTTTCGGTCTAAAACAACTTGTTTCGTTGTATTAAGCACGAATACATGCTTTACGCGCAGTTATAGAAGAAAAAGTTTTGACGCCTATTAGAGAGACACTTGTAAAACCGATGTGTTATGATTTAGCTCGTTTCGATCTAAAACAGCTTGTTTCGTTGTATTAAGCAAGAATACATGCTTTTCGCACAGTTATAAGAGAGAAAGTTTTGACGAGTATCACGTGGATACTTGTAAAACCGATGTGTTCAGATTTAGCTGGTTTTGGTCTAAAACAGCTTGTTTCGTTGTATTAAGCAAGAATACATGCTTTACGCGCAGTTATAGAAGAAAAAGTTTTGACGCGTATCAGAGAGACACTTGTAAAACCGATGTGTTCAGATTTAACTCTTTTCGGACTAAAACAGCTTGTTTCGTTGTATTAAGCACGAATACATGCTTTTCGCGCAGTTATAAGGGAAAAAGTTTTGACGCGTATCACATGGACACTTGGAAAACCGATGTGTTCAGATTTAGCTCGTTTTGGTCTAAAACAGCTTGTTTCGTTGTATTAAGCACGAATACATGCTTTTCGCGCAGTTATAAGAAAAAAAGTTTTGACGCGTATCAGAGGAACACTTGTAAAACCGATGTGTTGTGATTTACCTCGTTTCGGTCTAAAACAGCTTGTTTCGCTGTATTAAGCAAGAATACATGCTTTTCGCGCAGTTATAAGAGAAAAAGTTTTGACGCGTATCAGAGGAACACTTGTAAAACCGATGTGTTGTGGTTTAGCTCATTTCGGTCTAAAACAGCTTGTTTCGTTGTATTAAGCAAGAATACATGCTTTTCGCGCAGTTATAAGAGAAAAAGTTTTGACGCGTGTCACAGGGACACTTGTAAAACCGATGTGTTCAGATTTAGCTCGTTTCGGTCTAAAACAGCTTGTTTCGTTGTATTAAGCACGAATACATGCTTTTCGCGCAGTTATAAGAGAAAAAGTTTTGACGAGTATCACGTGGAACACTTGTAATACCGATGTGTTGTGATTTGGCTCGTTTCGGTCTAAAACAGCTTGTTTTGTTGTATTAAGCAAGAATACATGCTTTTCGCGCAGTTATAAGAGAAAAAGTTTTGACGCGTATCAGAGGAACACTTGTAAAACCGATGTGTTCAGATTTAACTCTTTTCGGACTAAAACAGCTTGTTTCGTTGTATTAAGCACGAATACATGCTTTTCGCGCAGTTATAAGAGAAAAAGTTTTGACGCGTATCAGAGGAACACTTGTAAAACCGATGTGTTGTGATTTAGCTCGTTTCGGTCTAAAACAGCTTGTTTCGCTGTATTAAGAACGAATACATGCTTTTCGCGCAGTTATAAGAGAAAAAGTTTAGACGCGTATCAGAGGAACAATTGTAAAACCGATGTGTTGTGATTTAGCTCGTTTCGGTCTAAAACAGCTTGATTCGCTGTATTAAGCAAGAATACATGCTTTTCGCGCAGTTATAAAAGAAAAAGTTTTGACGCGTATCAGAGGAACACTTGTAAAACCGATGTGTTGTGATTTAGCTCGTTTCGGTCTAAAACAGCTTGTTTCGTTGTATTAAGCACGAATACATGCTTTTCGCGCAGTTATAAGAGAAAAAGTTTTGACGAGTATCACGTGGAACACTTGTAATACCGATGTGTTGTGATTTGGCTCGTTTCGGTCTAAAACAGCTTGTTTCGTTGTATTAAGCAAGAATACATGCTTTTCGCGCAGTTATAAGAGAAAAAGTTTAGACGCGTATCAGAGGAACACTTGTAAAACCGATGTGTTGTGATTTAGCTCGTTTCGGTCTAAAACAGCTTGTTTCGCTGTATTAAGCAAGAATACATGCTTTTCGCGCAGTTATAAGAGAAAAAGTTTTGACGCGTGTCACAGGGACACTTGTAAAACCGATGTGTTCAGATTTAAATCGTTTCGGTCTAAAACAGCTTGTTTCGTTGTATTAAGCTCGAATACATGCTTTTCGCGCAGTTATAAGAGAAAAAGTTTAGACGCGTATCAGAGGAACAATTGTAAAACCGATGTGTTGTGATTTAGCTCGTTTCGGTCTAAAACAGCTTATTTCGCTGTATTAAGCAGAAATACATGCATTTCGCGCAGTGGTAAGAGAAAAAGCTTTAAAGGCGTGTCACAGGGACACTTGTAAAACCGATGTGTTCAGATTTACCTCGTTTCGGTCTAAAACAACTTGTTTCGTTGGACTAAGCAAGAATACATGCTTTTCGCGCAGTTATAAGAGAGAAAGTTTTGACGAGTATCACGTGGATACTTGTAAAACCGATGTGTTCAGATTTAGATCGTTTCGGTCTAAAACAGCTTGTTTCGTTGTATTAAGCAAGAATACATGCTTTACGCGCAGTTATAGAAGAAAAAGTTTTGACGCGTATCAGAGAGACACTTGTAAAACCGATGTGTTGTGATTTAGCTCGTTTCGGTCTAAAACAGCTTGTTTCGTTGTATTAAGCAAGAATACATGATTTTCGCGCAGTTATAGGAGAAAAAGTTTTGACGAGTATCACGTGGATACTTGTAAAACCGATGTGTTCAGATTTAGCTCGTTTCGGTCTAAAACAGCTTGTTTCGTTGTATTAAGCACGAATACATGCTTTTCGCGCAGTTAAAAGAGAAAAAGTTTTGACGAGTATCACGTGGAACACTTGTAATACCGATGTGTTGTGATTTAGCTCGTTTCGGTCTAAAACAGCTTGTTTCGCTGTATTAAGCAAGAATACATGCTTTTCGCGCCGTTATAAGAGAAAAAGTTTTGACGCGTATCAGAGGAACACCTGTAAAACCGATGTGTTGTGATTTAGCTCGTTTCGGTGTAAAACAGCTTGTTTCGTAGTATTAAGCACAAATACATGCTTTTCGCGCAGTTATAAGAGAAAAAGTTTTGACGCGTATTAGAGGAACACTTGTAAAACCTTTGTGTTGTGATTTAGCTCGTTTTGGTCTAAAACAGCTTGTTTCGCTGTATTAAGCAAGAATACATGCTTTTCGCGCAGTTATAAGAGAAAAAGTTTTGACGCGTGTCACAGGGACACTTGTAAAACCGATGTGTTCAGATTTAGCTCGTTTCGGTCTAAAACAACTTGTTTCGTTGTATTAAGCACGAATACATGCTTTACGCGCAGTTATAGAAGAAAAAGTTTTGACGCCTATTAGAGAGACACTTGTAAAACCGATGTGTTATGATTTAGCTCGTTTCGATCTAAAACAGCTTGTTTCGTTGTATTAAGCAAGAATACATGCTTTTCGCGCAGTTATAAGAGAGAAAGTTTTGACGAGTATCACGTGGATACTTGTAAAACCGATGTGTTCAGATTTAGCTGGTTTTGGTCTAAAACAGCTTGTTTCGTTGTATTAAGCAAGAATACATGCTTTACGCGCAGTTATAGAAGAAAAAGTTTTGACGCGTATCAGAGAGACACTTGTAAAACCGATGTGTTCAGATTTAACTCTTTTCGGACTAAAACAGCTTGTTTCGTTGTATTAAGCACGAATACATGCTTTTCGCGCAGTTATAAGG
Source organism: Amblyomma americanum (assembly GCF_052857255.1). Classification (NCBI taxonomy): domain Eukaryota; kingdom Metazoa; phylum Arthropoda; class Arachnida; order Ixodida; family Ixodidae; genus Amblyomma; species Amblyomma americanum. The sequence continues at coordinate 95,724 of NW_027526618.1, forward strand.
GAAAAAGTTTTGACGCGTATCACATGGACACTTGTAAAACCGATGTGTTGTGATTTACCTCGTTTCGGTCTAAAACAGCTTGTTTCGCTGTATTAAGCACGAATACATGCTTTTCGCGCAGTTATAAGAGAAAAAGTTTAGACGCGTATCAGAGGAACAATTGTAAAACCGATGTGTTGTGATTTAGCTCGTTTCGGTCTAAAACAGCTTGTTTCGCTCTATTAAGCAGAAATACATGCTTTTTCGCGCAGTGATAGAAGAAAAAGTTTTGACGCGTATCAGAGAGACACTTGTAAAACCGATGTGTTCAGATTTAGCTCGTTTTGGTCTAAAACAGCTTGTTTCGTTGTATTAAGCACGAATACATGCTTTTCGCGCAGTTATAAGAAAAAAAGTTTTGACGCGTATCAGAGGAACACTTGTAAAACCGATGTGTTGTGATTTACCTCGTTTCGGTCTAAAACAGCTTGTTTCGCTGTATTAAGCACGAATACATGCTTTTCGCGCAGTTATAAGAGAAAAAGTTTAGACGCGTATCAGAGGAACAATTGTAAAACCGATGTGTTGTGATTTAGCTCGTTTCGGTCTAAAACAGCTTGTTTCGCTCTATTAAGCAGAAATACATGCTTTTCGCGCAGTGATAAGAGAAAAAGCTTTAAAGGCGTGTCACAGGGACACTTGTAAAACCGATGTGTTCAGATTTACCTCGTTTCGGTCTAAAACAGCTTGTTTCGTTGGACTAAGCACGAATACATGCTTTTCGCGCAGCTATAAGAGAAAAAAGAGTTGACGCGTATCAGAGGAACACTTGTAAAACCGATGTGTTGTGATTTAGCTCGTTTCGGTCTAAAACAGCTTGTTTCGCTGTATTAAGCAAGAATACATGCTTTTCGCGCAGTTATAAGAGAAAAAGTTTTGACGCGTATCAGAGGAACACTTGTAAAACCGATGTGTTGTGATTTAGCTCATTTCGGTCTAAAACAGCTTGTTTCGTTGTATTAAGCAAGAATACATGCTTTTCGCGCAGTTATAAGAGAAAAAGTTTTGACGCGTGTCACAGGGACACTTGTAAAACCGATGTGTTCAGATTTAGCTCGTTTCGGTCTAAAACAGCTTGTTTCGTTGTATTAAGCACGAATACATGCTTTTCGCGCAGTTATAAGAGAAAAAGTTTTGACGAGTATCACGTGGAACACTTGTAATACCGATGTGTTGTGATTTGGCTCGTTTCGGTCTAAAACAGCTTGTTTCGTTGTATTAAGCAAGAATACATGCTTTTCGCGCAGTTATAAGAGAAAAAGTTTTGACGCGTATCAGAGGAACACTCGTAAAACCGATGTGTTCAGATTTAACTCTTTTCGGACTAAATCAGCTTGTTTCGTTGTATTAAGCACGAATACATGCTTTTCGCGCAGTTATAAGGGAAAAAGTTTTGACGCGTATCACATGGACACTTGGAAAACCGATGTGTTCAGATTTAGCTCGTTTTGGTCTAAAACAGCTTGTTTCGTTGTACTAAGCACGAATACATGCTTTTCGCGCAGTTATAAGAGAAAAAGTTTTGACGCGTATCAGAGGAACACTTGTAAAACCGATGTGTTGTGATTTAGCTCGTTTCGGTCTAAAACAGCTTGTTTCGCTGTATTAAGCACGAATACATGCTTTTCGCGCAGTTATAAGAGAAAAAGTTTAGACGCCTATCAGAGGAACAATTGTAAAACCGATGTGTTGTGATTTAGCTCGTTTCGGTCTAAAACAGCTTGTTTCGCTGTATTAAGCAGAAATACATGCTTTTCGCGCAGTGATAAGAGAAAAAGCTTTAAAGGCGTGTCAAAGGGACACTTGTAAAACCGATGTGTTCAGATTTAGCTCGTTTCGGTCTAAAACAGCTTGTTTTGTTGTATTAAGCACGAATACATGCTTTACGCGCAGTTATAGAAGAAAAAGTTTTGACGCGTATCAGGGAGACACTTGTAAAACCGATGTGTTGTGATTTAGCTCGTTTCGGTCTAAAACAGCTTGTTTCATTGTATTAAGCAAGAATACATGCTTTTCGCGCAGTTATAAGAGAAAAAGTTTTGACGAGTATCACGTGGATACTTGTAATACCGATGTGTTGTGATTTAGCTCGTTTCGGCCTAAAACAGCTTGTTTCGCTGTATTAAGCAAGAATACATGCTTTTCGCGCAGATATAAGAGAAAAAGTTTTCACGCGTATCAGAGGAACACTTGTAAAACCGATGTGTTGTGATTTAGCTCATTTCGGTCTACAACAGCTTGTTTCGTTGTATTAAGCAAGAATACATGCTTTTCGCGCAGTTATAAGAGAAAAAGTTTTGACGCGTGTCACAGGGACACTTGTAAAACCGATGTGCTCAGATTTAGCTCATTTCGGTCTACAACAGCTTGTTTCGTTGTATTAAGCAAGAATACATGATTTTCGCGCAGTTATAAGAGAAAAAGTTTTGACGAGTATCACGTGGATACTTGTAAAACCGATGTGTTCAGATTTAGCTCGTTTCGGTCTAAAACAGCTTGTTTCGTTGTATTAAGCACGAATACATGCTTTTCGCGCAGTTAAAAGAGAAAAAGTTTTGACGAGTATCACGTGGAACACTTGTAATACCGATCTGTTGTGATTTAGCTCGTTTCGGTCTAAAACAGCTTGATTCGCTGTATTAAGCAAGAATACATGCTTTTCGCGCAGTTATAAAAGAAAAAGTTTTGACGCGTATCAGAGGAACACTTGTAAAACCGATGTGTTGTGATTTAGCTCGTTTCGGTCTAAAACAGCTTGTTTCGTTGTATTAAGCACGAATACATGCTTTTCGCGCAGTTATAAGAGAAAAAGTTTTGACGAGTATCACGTGGAACACTTGTAATACCGATGTGTTGTGATTTGGCTCGTTTCGGTCTAAAACAGCTTGTTTCGTTGTATTAAGCAAGAATACATGCTTTTCGCGCAGTTATAAGAGAAAAAGTTTAGACGCGTATCAGAGGAACACTTGTAAAACCGATGTGTTGTGATTTAGCTCGTTTCGGTCTAAAACAGCTTGTTTCGCTGTATTAAGCAAGAATACATGCTTTTCGCGCAGTTATAAGAGAAAAAGTTTTGACGCGTGTCACAGGGACACTTGTAAAACCGATGTGTTCAGATTTAAATCGTTTCGGTCTAAAACAGCTTGTTTCGTTGTATTAAGCTCGAATACATGCTTTTCGCGCAGTTATAAGAGAAAAGTTTAGACGCGTATCAGAGGAACAATTGTAAAACCGATGTGTTGTGATTTAGCTCGTTTCGGTCTAAAACAGCTTATTTCGCTGTATTAAGCAGAAATACATGCATTTCGCGCAGTGGTAAGAGAAAAAGCTTTAAAGGCGTGTCACAGGGACACTTGTAAAACCGATGTGTTCAGATTTACCTCGTTTCGGTCTAAAACAACTTGTTTCGTTGGACTAAGCAAGAATACATGCTTTTCGCGCAGTTATAAGAGAGAAAGTTTTGACGAGTATCACGTGGATACTTGTAAAACCGATGTGTTCAGATTTAGATCGTTTCGGTCTAAAACAGCTTGTTTCGTTGTATTAAGCAAGAATACATGCTTTACGCGCAGTTATAGAAGAAAAAGTTTTGACGCGTATCAGAGAGACACTTGTAAAACCGATGTGTTGTGATTTAGCTCGTTTCGGTCTAAAACAGCTTGTTTCGTTGTATTAAGTACATGATTTTCGCGCAGTTATAGGAGAAAAAGTTTTGACGAGTATCACGTGGATACTTGTAAAACCGATGTGTTCAGATTTAGCTCGTTTCGGTCTAAAACAGCTTGTTTCGTTGTATTAAGCACGAATACATGCTTTTCGCGCAGTTAAAAGAGAAAAAGTTTTGACGAGTATCACGTGGAACACTTGTAATACCGATGTGTTGTGATTTAGCTCATTTCGGTCTAAAACAGCTTGTTTCGCTGTATTAAGCAAGAATACATGCTTTTCGCGCCGTTATAAGAGAAAAAGTTTTGACGCGTATCAGAGGAACACCTGTAAAACCGATGTGTTGTGATTTAGCTCGTTTCGGTGTAAAACAGCTTGTTTCGTAGTATTAAGCACAAATACATGCTTTTCGCGCAGTTATAAGAGAAAAAGTTTTGACGCGTATTAGAGGAACACTTGTAAAACCTTTGTGTTGTGATTTAGCTCGTTTTGGTCTAAAACAGCTTGTTTCGCTGTATTAAGCAAGAATACATGCTTTTCGCGCAGTTATAAGAGAAAAAGTTTTGACGCGTGTCACAGGGACACTTGTAAAACCGATGTGTTCAGATTTAGCTCGTTTCGGTCTAAAACAACTTGTTTCGTTGTATTAAGCACGAATACATGCTTTACGCGCAGTTATAGAAGAAAAAGTTTTGACGCCTATTAGAGAGACACTTGTAAAACCGATGTGTTATGATTTAGCTCGTTTCGATCTAAAACAGCTTGTTTCGTTGTATTAAGCAAGAATACATGCTTTTCGCGCAGTTATAAGAGAGAAAGTTTTGACGAGTATCACGTGGATACTTGTAAAACCGATGTGTTCAGATTTAGCTGGTTTTGGTCTAAAACAGCTTGTTTCGTTGTATTAAGCAAGAATACATGCTTTACGCGCAGTTATAGAAGAAAAAGTTTTGACGCGTATCAGAGAGACACTTGTAAAACCGATGTGTTCAGATTTAACTCTTTTCGGACTAAAACAGCTTGTTTCGTTGTATTAAGCACGAATACATGCTTTTCGCGCAGTTATAAGGGAAAAAGTTTTGACGCGTATCACATGGACACTTGGAAAACCGATGTGTTCAGATTTAGCTCGTTTTGGTCTAAAACAGCTTGTTTCGTTGTATTAAGCACGAATACATGCTTTTCGCGCAGTTATAAGAAAAAAAGTTTTGACGCGTATCAGAGGAACACTTGTAAAACCGATGTGTTGTGATTTACCTCGTTTCGGTCTAAAACAGCTTGTTTCGCTGTATTAAGCACGAATACATGCTTTTCGCGCAGTTATAAGAGAAAAAGTTTAGACGCGTATCAGAGGAACAATTGTAAAACCGATGTGTTGTGATTTAGCTCGTTTCGGTCTAAAACAGCTTGTTTCGCTCTATTAAGCAGAAATACATGCTTTTCGCGCAGTGATAAGAGAAAAAGCTTTAAAGGCGTGTCACAGGGACACTTGTAAAACCGATGTGTTCAGATTTACCTCGTTTCGGTCTAAAACAGCTTGTTTCGTTGGACTAAGCACGAATACATGCTTTTCGCGCAGCTATAAGAGAAAAAAGAGTTGACGCGTATCAGAGGAACACTTGTAAAACCGATGTGTTGTGATTTAGCTCGTTTCGGTCTAAAACAGCTTGTTTCGCTGTATTAAGCAAGAATACATGCTTTTCGCGCAGTTATAAGAGAAAAAGTTTTGACGCGTATCAGAGGAACACTTGTAAAACCGATGTGTTGTGATTTAGCTCATTTCGGTCTAAAACAGCTTGTTTCGTTGTATTAAGCAAGAATACATGCTTTTCGCGCAGTTATAAGAGAAAAAGTTTTGACGCGTGTCACAGGGACACTTGTAAAACCGATGTGTTCAGATTTAGCTCGTTTCGGTCTAAAACAGCTTGTTTCGTTGTATTAAGCACGAATACATGCTTTTCGCGCAGTTATAAGAGAAAAAGTTTTGACGAGTATCACGTGGAACACTTGTAATACCGATGTGTTGTGATTTGGCTCGTTTCGGTCTAAAACAGCTTGTTTCGTTGTATTAAGCAAGAATACATGCTTTTCGCGCAGTTATAAGAGAAAAAGTTTTGACGCGTATCAGAGGAACACTCGTAAAACCGATGTGTTCAGATTTAACTCTTTTCGGACTAAATCAGCTTGTTTCGTTGTATTAAGCACGAATACATGCTTTTCGCGCAGTTATAAGGGAAAAAGTTTTGACGCGTATCACATGGACACTTGGAAAACCGATGTGTTCAGATTTAGCTCGTTTTGGTCTAAAACAGCTTGTTTCGTTGTACTAAGCACGAATACATGCTTTTCGCGCAGTTATAAGAGAAAAAGTTTTGACGCGTATCAGAGGAACACTTGTAAAACCGATGTGTTGTGATTTAGCTCGTTTCGGTCTAAAACAGCTTGTTTCGCTGTATTAAGCACGAATACATGCTTTTCGCGCAGTTATAAGAGAAAAAGTTTAGACGCCTATCAGAGGAACAATTGTAAAACCGATGTGTTGTGATTTAGCTCGTTTCGGTCTAAAACAGCTTGTTTCGCTGTATTAAGCAGAAATACATGCTTTTCGCGCAGTGATAAGAGAAAAAGCTTTAAAGGCGTGTCAAAGGGACACTTGTAAAACCGATGTGTTCAGATTTAGCTCGTTTCGGTCTAAAACAGCTTGTTTTGTTGTATTAAGCACGAATACATGCTTTACGCGCAGTTATAGAAGAAAAAGTTTTGACGCGTATCAGGGAGACACTTGTAAAACCGATGTGTTGTGATTTAGCTCGTTTCGGTCTAAAACAGCTTGTTTCATTGTATTAAGCAAGAATACATGCTTTTCGCGCAGTTATAAGAGAAAAAGTTTTGACGAGTATCACGTGGATACTTGTAATACCGATGTGTTGTGATTTAGCTCGTTTCGGCCTAAAACAGCTTGTTTCGCTGTATTAAGCAAGAATACATGCTTTTCGCGCAGATATAAGAGAAAAAGTTTTCACGCGTATCAGAGGAACACTTGTAAAACCGATGTGTTGTGATTTAGCTCATTTCGGTCTACAACAGCTTGTTTCGTTGTATTAAGCAAGAATACATGCTTTTCGCGCAGTTATAAGAGAAAAAGTTTTGACGCGTGTCACAGGGACACTTGTAAAACCGATGTGCTCAGATTTAGCTCATTTCGGTCTACAACAGCTTGTTTCGTTGTATTAAGCAAGAATACATGATTTTCGCGCAGTTATAAGAGAAAAAGTTTTGACGAGTATCACGTGGATACTTGTAAAACCGATGTGTTCAGATTTAGCTCGTTTCGGTCTAAAACAGCTTGTTTCGTTGTATTAAGCACGAATACATGCTTTTCGCGCAGTTAAAAGAGAAAAAGTTTTGACGAGTATCACGTGGAACACTTGTAATACCGATGTGTTGTGATTTAGCTCGTTTCGGTCTAAAACAGCTTGTTTCGCTGTATTAAGCAAGAATACATGCTTTTCGCGCCGTTATAAGAGAAAAAGTTTTGACGCGTATCAGAGGAACACTTGTAAAACCGATGTGTTGTGATTTAGCTCGTTTCGGTGTAAAACAGCTTGTTTCGTAGTATTAAGCAAGAATACATGCTTTTCGCGCAGTTATAAGAGAAAACGTTTTGACGCGTATTAGAGGAACACTTGTAAAACCTTTGTGTTGTGATTTAGCTCGTTTTGGTCTAAAACAGCTTGTTTCGCTGTATTAAGCAAGAATACATGCTTTTCGCGCAGTTATAAGAGAAAAAGTTTTACGCGTGTCACAGGGACACTTGTAAAACCGATGTGTTCAGATTTAGCTCGTTTCGGTCTAAAACAACTTGTTTCGTTGTATTAAGCACGAATACATGCTTTACGCGCAGTTATAGAAGAAAAAGTTTTGACGCCTATTAGAGAGACACTTGTAAAACCGATGTGTTATGATTTAGCTCGTTTCGATCTAAAACAGCTTGTTTCGTTGTATTAATAAAGAATACATGCTTTTCGCGCAGTTATAAGAGAGAAAGTTTTGACCAGTATCACGTGGATACTTGTAAAACCGATGTGTTCAGATTTAGCTGGTTTTGGTCTAAAACAGCTTGTTTCGTTGTATTAAGCAAGAATACATGCTTTACGCGCAGTTATAGAAGAAAAAGTTTTGACGCGTATCAGAGAGACACTTGTAAAACCGATGTGTTCAGATTTAACTCTTTTCGGACTAAAACAGCTTGTTTCGTTGTATTAAGCACGAATACATGCTTTTCGCGCAGTTATAAGGGAAAAAGTTTTGACGCGTATCACATGGACACTTGGAAAACCGATGTGTTCAGATTTAGCTCGTTTTGGTCTAAAACAGCTTGTTTCGTTGTATTAAGCAGGAATACATGATTTTCGCGCAGTTATAAGAAAAAAAGTTTTGACGGTTATCAGAGGAACACTTGTAAAACCGATGTGTTGTGATTTACCTCGTTTCGGTCTAAAACAGCTTGTTTCGCTGTATTAAGCACGAATACATGCTTTTCGCGCAGTTATAAGAGAAAAAGTTTAGACGCGTATCAGAGGAACAATTGTAAAACCGATGTGTTGTGATTTAGCTCGTTTCGGTCTAAAACAGCTTGTTTCGCTGTATTAAGCAGAAATACATGCTTTTCGCGCAGTGATAAGAGAAAAAGCTTTAAAGGCGTGTCACAGGGACACTTGTAAAACCGATGTGTTCAGATTTACCTCGTTTCGGTCTAAAACAGCTTGTTTCGTTGGACTAAGCACGAATACATGCTTTTCGCGCAGCTATAAGAGAAAAAAGAGTTGACGCGTATCAGAGGAACACTTGTAAAACCGATGTGTTGTGATTTAGCTCGTTTCGGTCTAAAACAGCTTGTTTCGCTGTATTAAGCAAGAATACATGCTTTTCGCGCAGTTATAAGAGAAAAAGTTTTGACGCGTATCAGAGGAACACTTGTAAAACCGATGTGTTGTGATTTAGCTCATTTCGGTCTAAAACAGCTTGTTTCGTTGTATTAAGCAAGAATACATGCTTTTCGCGCAGTTATAAGAGAAAAAGATTTGACGCGTGTCACAGGGACACTTGTAAAACCGATGTGTTCAGATTTAGCTCGTTTCGGTCTAAAACAGCTTGTTTCGTTGTATTAAGCACGAAGACATGCTTTTCGCGCAGTTATAAGAGAAAAAGTTTTGACGCGTATCAGAGGAACACTTGTAAAACCGATGTGTTCAGATTTAACTCTTTTCGGACTAAATCAGCTTGTTTCGTTGTATTAAGCACGAATACATGCTTTTCGCGCAGTTATAAGGGAAAAAGTTTTGACGCGTATCACATGGACACTTGGAAAACCGATGTGTTCAGATTTAGCTCGTTTTGGTCTAAAACAGCTTGTTTCGTTGTACTAAGCACGAATACATGCTTTTCGCGCAGCTATAAGAGAAAAAGTTTTGACGCGTATCAGAGGAACACTTGTAAAACCGATGTGTTGTGATTTAGCTCGTTTCGGTCTAAAACAGCTTGTTTCGCTGTATTAAGCACGAATACATGCTTTTCGCGCAGTTATAAGAGAAAAAGTTTAGACGCGTATCAGAGGAACAATTGTAAAACCGATGTGTTGTGATTTAGCTCGTTTCGGTCTAAAACAGCTTGTTTCGCTGTATTAAGCAGAAATACATGCTTTTCGCGCAGTGATAAGAGAAAAAGCTTTAAAGGCGTGTCAAAGGGACACTTGTAAAACCGATGTGTTCAGATTTACCTCGCTTCGGTCTAAAACAGCTTGTTTCGTTGGACTAAGCACGAATACATGCTTTTCGCGCAGCTATAAGAGAAAAAAGAGTTGACGCGTATCACAGGAACACTTGTAAAACCGATGTGTTGTGATTTAGCTCGTTTCGGTCTAAAACAGCTTGTTTCGTTGTATTAAGCAAGAATACATGCTTTTCGCGCAGTTATAAGAGAAAAAAATTTGACGCGTATCAGAAGAACACTTGTAAAACCGATGTGTTGTGAATTAGCTCGTTTTGGTCTAAAACAGCTTGTTTAGCTGTATTAAGCAAGAATACATGCTTTTCGCGCAGTTATAAGAGAAAAAGTTTTGACGCGTATTAGAGAGACACTTGTAAAACCGATGTGTTGTGATTTAGCTCATTTCGGTCTAAAACAGCTTGTTTCGCTGTATTAAGCAAGAATACATGCTTTTCCCGCAGTTATAAGAGAAAAAGTTTTGACGAGTATCACGTGGATACTTGTAAAACCGATGTGTTCAGATTTATCTCGTTTCGGTCAAAAACAGCTTGTTTCGTTGTATTAAGCACGAATACATGCTTTTCGCGCAGTTAAAAGAGAAAAAGTTTTGACGAGTATCACGTGGAACACTTGTAATACCGATGTGTTGTGATTTAGCTCGTTTCGGTCTAAAACAGCTTGTTTCGCTGTAATAAGCAAGAATACATGCTTTTCGCGCCGTTATAAGAGAAAAAGTTTTGACGCGTATCAGAGGAACACTTGTAAAACCGATGTGTTGTGATTTAGCTCATTTCGGTCTAAAACAGCTTGTTTCGCTGTATTAGGCAAGAATACATGCTTTTCGCGCAGTTATAAGAGAAAAAGTTTTGACGCGTATCAGAGGAACACTTGTAAAACCGATATGTTGTGATTTAGCTCGTTTCGGTCTAAAACAGCTTGTGTCGCTGTATTAAGCAAGAATACATGCTTTTCGCGCAGTTATAAGAGAAAAAGTTTTGACGCGTATTAGAGGAACACTTGTAAAACCGATGTGTTGTGATTTAGCTCGTTTTGGTCTAAAACAACTTGTTTCGCTGTATTAAGCAAGAATACATGCTTTTCGCGCAGTTATAAGAGAAAAAGTTTTGACGCGTATCAGAGGAACACTTGTAAAACCGATGTGTTAAGATTTAGCTCGTTTCGGTCTAAAACAGCTTGTTTCGTTGTATTAAGCACGAATACATGCTTTACGCGCAGTTATAGAAGAAAAAGTTTTGACGCGTATCAGAGACACTTGTAAAACCGATGTGTTGTGATTTAGCTCGTTTCGGTCTAAAACAGCTTGTTTCGTTGTATTAAGCAAGAATACATGCTTTTCGCGCAGTTATAAGAGAAAAAGTTTTGACGCGTATTAGAGAGACACTTGTAAAACCGATGTGTTGTGATTTAGCTCGTTTCGGTCTAAAACAGCTTGTTTCGTTGTATTAAGCAAGAATACATGCTTTTCGCGCAGTTATAAGAGAAAAAGTTTTGACGAGTATCACGTGGATACTTGTAAAACCGATGTGTTCAGATTTAGCTCGTTTCGGTCTAAAAAAGCTTGTTTCGTTGTATTAAGCACGAATACATGCTTTTCGCGCAGTTATAAGAGAAAAAGTTTTGACGAGTATCACGTGGAACACTTGTAATACCGATGTGTTGTGATTTAGCTCGTTTCGGTCTAAAACAGCTTGTTTCGCTGTATTAAGCAAGAATACATGCTTTTCGCGCAGTTATAAGAGAAAAAGTTTTGACGCGTATCAGAGGAACACTTGTAAAACCGATGTGTTGTGATTTAGCTCATTTCGGTCTAAAACAGCTTGTTTCGCTGTATTAAGCAAGAATACATGCTTTTCGCGCAGTTATAAGAGAAAAAGTTTTGACGCGTATCAGAGGAACACTTGTAAAACCGATGTGTTGTGATTTAGCTCGTTTCGGTCTAAAACAGCTTGTTTCGCTGTATTAAGCAAGAATACATGCTTTTCGCGCAGTTATAAGAGAAAAAGTTTTGACGCGTATCAGAGGAACACTTTTAAAACCGATGTGTTGTGATTTAACTCGTTTCGGTCTAAAACAGCTTGTTTCGCTGTATTAAGCAAGAATACATGCTTTTCGCGCAGTTATAAGAGAAAAAGTTTTGACGCGTATCAGAGGAACACTTGTAAAACCGATGTGTTCAGATTTAGCTCGTTTCGGTCTAAAACAGCTTGTTTTGTTGTATTAAGCACGAATACATGCTTTACGCGCAGTTATAGAAGAAAAAGTTTTGACGCGTATCAGGGAGACACTTGTAAAACCGATGTGTTGTGATTTAGCTCGTTTCGGTCTAAAACAGCTTGTTTCATTGTATTAAGCAAGAATACATGCTTTTCGCGCAGTTATAAGGGAAAAAGTTTTGACGCGTATCACATGGACACTTGGAAAACCGATGTGTTCAGATTTAGCTCGTTTTGGTCTAAAACAGCTTGTTTCGTTGTACTAAGCACGAATACATGCTTTTCGCGCAGTTATAAGAGAAAAAGTTTTGACGCGTATCAGAGGAACACTTGTAAAACCGATGTGTTGTGATTTAGCTCGTTTCGGTCTAAAACAGCTTGTTTCGCTGTATTAAGCACGAATACATGCTTTTCGCGCAGTTATAAGAGAAAAAGTTTAGACGCCTATCAGAGGAACAATTGTAAAACCGATGTGTTGTGATTTAGCTCGTTTCCGTCTAAAACAGCTTGTTTCGCTGTATTAAGCAGAAATACATGCTTTTCGCGCAGTGATAAGAGAAAAAGCTTTAAAGGCGTGTCACAGGGACACTTGTAAAACCGATGTGTTCAGATTTACCTCGTTTCGGTCTAAAACAGCTTGTTTCGTTGGACTAAGCAAGAATACATGCTTTTCGCGCAGTTATAAGAGAGAAAGTTTTGACGAGTATCACGTGGATATTTGTAAAACCGATGTGTTCAGATTTAGCTCGTTTCGGTCTAAAACAGCTTGTTTTGTTGTATTAAGCACGAATACATGCTTTACGCGCAGTTATAGAAGAAAAAGTTTTGACGCGTATCAGGGAGACACTTGTAAAACCGATGTGTTGTGATTTGGCTCGTTTCGGTCTAAAACAGCTTGTTTCATTGTATTAAGCAAGAATACATGCTTTTCGCGCAGTTATAAGAGAAAAAGTTTTGACGAGTATCACGTGGATACTTGTAATACCGATGTGTTGTGATTTAGCTCGTTTCGGTCTAAAACAGCTTGTTTCGTTGTATTAAGCAAGAATACATGCTTTTCGCGCAGCTATAAGAGAAAAAAGAGTTGACGCGTATCAGAGGAACACTTGTAAAACCGATGTGTTGTGATTTAGCTCGTTTCGGTCTAAAACAGCTTGTTTCGCTGTATTAGGCAAGAATACATGCTTTTCGCGCAGTTATAAGAGAAAAAGTTTTGACGCGTATCAGAGGAACACTTGTAAAACCGATGTGTTGTGATTTAGCTCATTTCGGTCTAAAACAGCTTGTTTCGTTGTATTAAGCAAGAATACATGCTTTTCGCGCAGTTATAAGAGAAAAAGTTTTGACGCGTGTCACAGGGACACTTGTAAAACCGATGTGTTCAGATTTAGCTCGTTTCGGTCTAAAACAGCTTGTTTCGTTGTATTAAGCACGAATACATGCTTTTCGCGCAGTTATAAGAGAAAAAGTTTTGACGAGTATCAGAGGAACACTTGTAAAACCGATGTGTTCAGATTTGGCTCGTTTCGGTCTAAAACAGCTTGTTTCGTTGTATTAAGCACGAATACATGCTTTTCGCGCAGTTATAAGGGAAAAAGTTTTGACGCGTATCACATGGACACTTGGAAAACCGATGTGTTCAGATTTAGCTCGTTTTGGTCTAAAACAGCTTGTTTCGTTGTACTAAGCACGAATACATGCTTTTCGCGCAGCTATAAGAGAAAACGTTTTGACGCGTATCAGAGGAACACTTGTAAAACCGATGTGTTGTGATTTAGCTCGTTTCGGTCTAAAACAACTTGTTTCGCTGTATTAAGCACGAATACATGCTTTTCGCGCAGTTATAAGAAAAAAGTTTAGACGCGTATCAGAGGAACAATTGTAAAACCGATGTGTTGTGATTTAGCTCGTTTCGGTCTAAAACAGCTTGTTTCGCTGTATTAAGCAGAAATACATGCTTTTCGCGCAGTGATAAGAGAAAAAGCTTTAAAGGCGTGTCAAAGGGACACTTGTAAAACCGATGTGTTCAGATTTACCTCGCTTCGGTCTAAAACAGCTTGTTTCGTTGGACTAAGCACGAATACATGCTTTTCGCGCAGCTATAAGAGAAAAAAGAGTTGACGCGTATCAGAGGAACACTTGTAAAACCGATGTGTTGTGATTTAGCTCGTTTCGGTCTAAAACAGCTTGTTTCGCTGTATTAAGCAAGAATACATGCTTTTCGCGCAGTTATAAGAGAAAAAAATTTGACGCGTATCAGAAGAACACTTGTAAAACCGATGTGTTGTGATTTAGCTCGTTTTGGTCTAAAACAGCTTGTTTAGCTGTATTAAGCAAGAATACATGCTTTTCGCGCAGTTATAAGAGAAAAAGTTTTGACGCGTATTAGAGAGACACTTGTAAAACCGATGTGTTGTGATTTAGCTCATTTCGGTCTAAAACAGCTTGTTTCGCTGTATTAAGCAAGAATACATGCTTTTCGCGCAGTTATAAGAGAAAAAGTTTTGACGAGTATCACGTGGATACTTGTAAAACCGATGTGTTCAGATTTATCTCGTTTCGGTCAAAAACCGCTTGTTTCGTTGTATTAAGCACGAATACATGCTTTTCGCGCAGTTAAAAGAGAAAAAGTTTTGACGAGTATCACGTGGAACACTTGTAATACCGATGTGTTGTGATTTAGCTCGTTTCGGTCTAAAACAGCTTGTTTCGCTGTAATAAGCAAGAATACATGCTTTTCGCGCCGTTATAAGAGAAAAAGTTTTGACGCGTATCAGAGGAACACTTGTAAAACCGATGTGTTGTGATTTAGCTCATTTCGGTCTAAAACAGCTTGTTTCGCTGTATTAGGCAAGAATACATGCTTTTCGCGCAGTTATAAGAGAAAAAGTTTTGACGCGTATCAGAGGAACACTTGTAAAACCGATATGTTGTGATTTAGCTCGTTTCGGTCTAAAACAGCTTGTTTCGTTGTATTAAGCACGAATACATGATTTACGCGCAGTTATAGAAGAAAAAAGTTTTGACGCGTATCAGAGACACTTGTAAAACCGATGTGTTGTGATTTAGCTCGTTTCGGTCTAAAACAGCTTGTTTCGTTGTATTAAGCAAGAATACATGCTTTTCGCGCAGTTATAAGAGAAATAAAAAAGTTTTGACGCGTATTAGGGAGACTTGTAAAACCGATGTGTTGTGATTTAGCTCGTTTCGGTCTAAAACAGCTTGTTTCGTTGTATTAAGCACGAATACATGCTTTTCGCGCAGTTATAAGAGAAAAAGTTTTTGACGCGTATCACGTGGATACTTGTAAAACCGGTGTGTTCAGATTTAGCTCGTTTCTGTCTAACACAGCTTGTTTCGTTGTATTAAGCACGAATACATGCTTTTCGCGCATTTATAAGAGAAAAAGTTTGACGCGTATCACGTGGATACTTGTAAAACCGATGTGTTCAGATATAGCTCGTTTTGGTATAAAACAGCTTGTTTCGTTGTTTTAAGCACGAATACATGCTTTTCGCGATGTTATAGAAGAAAAAGTTTTGACGCGTATTAGAGGGACACTTGTAAAACCGATGTGTTCAGATTTAGCTCATCTCGGTCTAAAAGAGCTTGTTTCGTTGTTTTAAGCAAAAATACATGCTTTTCGCGCAGTTATAAAAGAAAAAGTTTAGACGCGTATCGGGGGAACACTTGTAAAACCGATGTGTTGTGATTTAGCTCGTTTCGGACTAAAACAGCTTGTTTAGTTGTATTAAGCACGAATACATGCTTTTCGCGCTGTTATAAGAGAAAACGTTTTGACGCGTGTCACAGGGACACTTGTAAAACCGATGTGTTGTGATTTAGCTCGTTTCGGTCTAAAACAGCTTTTTTCCTTGTATTAAGCACGAATACATGCTTTTCGCGCTGTTTAAGAGAAAAAGTTTTGACGCGTATCAGAGGAACACTCGTAAAACCAATGTGTTGTGATTTAGCTCGTTTCGGTCTAAAACAGCTTGTTTCGTTGGAATAAGCAGGAATACATGCTTTTCGCGCAGTTATAAGAGAAAAAGTTTTGACGCGTATCTGAGGAAAAACTTGTAAAACCGATGTGTTGTGATTTACCTCGTTTCGGTCTAAAACAGCTTGTTTCGTTGGATTAAGCACGAATACATGCTTTTCGCGCATTTATAAGAGAAAACGTTTTGACGCGTATCACGTGGATACTTGTAAAACCGATGTGTTCAGATATAGCTCGTTTTGGTATAAAACAGCTTGTTTCGTTGTTTTAAGCACGAATACATGCTTTTCGCGCAGGTATAGAAGAAAAAGTTTTGACGCGTATTAGAGGGACACTTGTAAAACCGATGTGTTGTGATTTAGCTCGTTTCGGACTAAAACAGCTTGTTCAGTTGTATTAAGCACGAATACATGCTTTTCGCGCTGTTATAAGAGAAAACGTTTTGACGCGTGTCACAGGGACACTTGTAAAACCGATGTGTTGTGATTTAGCTCGTTTCGGTCTAAAACAGCTTGTTTCCTTGTATTAAGCACGAATGCATGCTTTTCGCACAGTTTAAGAGAAAAAGTTTTGACGCGTATCAGAGGAACACTCGTAAAACCAATGTGTTGTGATTTAGCTCGTTTCGGTCTAAAACAGCTTGTTTCGTTGGATTAATCACGAATACATGCTTTTCGCGCAATTATAAGAGAAAAAGTTGACGCGTATGTGTTGACGTTGATGTGTTCAGATTTAGCTCGTTTCTGTCTAACACAGCTTGTTTCGTTGTATTAAGCACGAATACATGCTTTTCGCGCATTTATAAGAGAAAAAGTTTTGACGCGTATCAGAGGAAAACTTGTAAAACCGATGTGTTGTGATTTACCTCGTTTCGGTCTAAAACAACTTGTTTCGTTGGATTAAGCACGAATACATGCTTTTCGCGCACTTATAAGAGAAAAAGTTTTGACGCGTATCACGTGGATACTTGTAAAACCGATGTTTGTGATTTAGCTCGTTTCGGTCTAAAACCGCTTGTTTCGATGTTTTAAGCACGAATACATGCTTTTCGCGCAGTTATAGAAGAAAACGTTTTGACGCGTATTAGGGAGACTTGTAAAACCGATGTGTTGTGATTTAGCTCGTTTCGGTCTAAAACAGCTTGTTTCGTTGTATTAAGCACGAATACATGCTTTTCGCGCAGTTATAAGAGAAAAAGTTTTGACGCGTATCACGTGGATACTTGTAAAAACCGGTGTGTTCAGATATAGCTCGTTTTGGTATAAAACAGCTTGTTTCGTTGTTTTAGGCACGAATACATGCTTTTCGCGCAGTTATAGAAGAAAAAGTTTTGACGCGTATCAGAGGGACACTTGTAAAACCGATGTGTTCAGATTTAGCTCGTTTCGGACTAAAACAGCTTGTTTCGTTGTTTTAAGCACGAATACATGCTTTTCGCGCAGTTATAAGAGAAAAAGTTTTGACGCGTATTAGGGAGACTTGTAAAACCGATGTGTTGTGATTTAGCTCGTTTCGGTCTAAAACAGCTTGTTTCGTTGTATTAAGCACGAATACATGCTTTTCGCGCAGTTATAAGAGAAAAAGTTTTGACGCGTATCACGTGGATACTTGTAAAACCGGTGTGTTCAGATTTAGCTCGTTTCTGTCTAACACAGCTTGTTTCGTTGTATTAAGCACGAATACATGCTTTTCGCGCATTTATAAGAGAAAAAGTTTTGACGCGTATCACGTGGATACTTGTAAAACCGATGTGTTCAGATATAGCTCGTTTTGGTATAAAACAGCTTGTTTCGTTGTTTTAAGCACGAATACATGCTTTTCGCGATGTTATAGAAGAAAAAGTTTTGACGCGTATTAGAGGGACACTTGTAAAACCGATGTGTTCAGATTTAGCTCATCTCGGTCTAAAAGAGCTTGTTTCGTTGTTTTAAGCAAAAATACATGCTTTTCGCGCAGTTATAAAAGAAAAAGTTTAGACGCGTATCGGGGGAACACTTGTAAAACCGATGTGTTGTGATTTAGCTCGTTTCGGACTAAAACAGCTTGTTTAGTTGTATTAAGCACGAATACATGCTTTTCGCGCTGTTATAAGAGAAAACGTTTTGACGCGTGTCACAGGGACACTTGTAAAACCGATGTGTTGTGATTTAGCTCGTTTCGGTCTAAAACAGCTTTTTTCCTTGTATTAAGCACGAATACATGCTTTTCGCGCTGTTTAAGAGAAAAAGTTTTGACGCGTATCAGAGGAACACTCGTAAAACCAATGTGTTGTGATTTAGCTCGTTTCGGTCTAAAACAGCTTGTTTCGTTGGAATAAGCAGGAATACATGCTTTTCGCGCAGTTATAAGAGAAAAAGTTTTGACGCGTATCTGAGGAAAACTTGTAAAACCGATGTGTTGTGATTTACCTCGTTTCGGTCTAAAACAGCTTGTTTCGTTGGATTAAGCACGAATACATGCTTTTCGCGCATTTATAAGAGAAAACGTTTTGACGCGTATCACGTGGATACTTGTAAAACCGATGTGTTCAGATATAGCTCGTTTTGGTATAAAACAGCTTGTTTCGTTGTTTTAAAGCACGAATACATGCTTTTCGCGCAGGTATAGAAGAAAAAGTTTTGACGCGTATTAGAGGGACACTTGTAAAACCGATGTGTTGTGATTTAGCTCGTTCGGACTAAAACAGCTTGTTCAGTTGTATTAAGCACGAATACATGCTTTTCGCGCTGTTATAAGAGAAAACGTTTTGACGCGTGTCACAGGGACACTTGTAAAAACCGATGTGTTGTGATTTAGCTCGTTTCGGTCTAAAACAGCTTGTTTCCTTGTATTAAGCACGAATACATGCTTTTCGCACAGTTTAAGAGAAAAAGTTTTGACGCGTATCAGAGGAACACTCGTAAAACCAATGTGTTGTGATTTAGCTCGTTTCGGTCTAAAACAGCTTGTTTCGTTGGATTAATCACGAATACATGCTTTTCGCGCAATTATAAGAGAAAAAGTTGACGCGTATGTGTTGACGTTGATGTGTTCAGATTTAGCTCGTTTCTGTCTAACACAGCTTGTTTCGTTGTATTAAGCACGAATACATGCTTTTCGCGCATTTATAAGAGAAAAAGTTTTGACGCGTATCAGAGGAAAACTTGTAAAACCGATGTGTTGTGATTTACCTCGTTTCGGTCTAAAACAACTTGTTTCGTTGGATTAAGCACGAATACATGCTTTTCGCGCACTTATAAGAGAAAAAGTTTTGACGCGTATCACGTGGATACTTGTAAAACCGATGTTTGTGATTTAGCTCGTTTCGGTCTAAACCGCTTGTTTCGATGTTTTAAGCACGAATACATGCTTTTCGCGCAGTTATAGAAGAAAACGTTTTGACGCGTATTAGGGAGACTTGTAAAACCGATGTGTTGTGATTTAGCTCGTTTCGGTCTAAAACAGCTTGTTTCGTTGTATTAAGCACGAATACATGCTTTTCGCGCAGTTATAAGAGAAAAAGTTTTGACGCGTATCACGTGGATACTTGTAAAACCGGTGTGTTCAGATATAGCTCGTTTTGGTATAAAACAGCTTGTTTCGTTGTTTTAGGCACGAATACATGCTTTTCGCGCAGTTATAGAAGAAAAAGTTTTGACGCGTATCAGAGGGACACTTGTAAAACCGATGTGTTCAGATTTAGCTCGTTTCGGACTAAAACAGCTTGTTTCGTTGTTTTAAGCACGAATACATGCTTTTCGCGCAGTTATAAGAGAAAAAGTTTTGACGCGTATTAGGGAGACTTGTAAAACCGATGTGTTGTGATTTAGCTCGTTTCGGTCTAAAACAGCTTGTTTCGTTGTATTAAGCACGAATACATGCTTTTCGCGCAGTTATAAGAGAAAAAGTTTTGACGCGTATCACGTGGATACTTGTAAAACCGGTGTGTTCAGATTTAGCTCGTTTCTGTCTAACACAGCTTGTTTCGTTGTATTAAGCACGAATACATGCTTTTCGCGCATTTATAAGAGAAAAAGTTTTGACGCGTATCACGTGGATACTTGTAAAACCGATGTGTTCAGATTTAGCTCATCTCGGTCTAAAAGAGCTTGTTTCGTTGTTTTAAGCAAAAATACATGCTTTTCGGTAGCTATTTTTATAAAAGAAAAAGTTTAGACGCGTATCGGGGGAACACTTGTAAAACCGATGTGTTGTGATTTAGCTCGTTTCGGTCTAAAACAGCTTGTTTCGTTGGATTAATCACGAATACATGCTTTTCGCGCAATTATAAGAGAAAAAGTTGACGCGTATGTGTTGACGTTGATGTGTTCAGATTTAGCTCGTTTCTGTCTAACACAGCTTGTTTCGTTGTATTAAGCACGAATACATGCTTTTCGCGCATTTATAAGAGAAAAAGTTGACGCCTATTAGGGAGACTTGTAAAACCGATGTGTTGTGGTTTAGCTCGTTTCGGTCTAAAACAGCTTGTTTCGTTGTATTAGGCACGAATACATGCTTTTCGCGCAGTTATAGAAGAAAAAGTTTTGACGCGTATCAGAGGGACACTTGTAAAACCGATGTGTTCAGATTTAGCTCGTTTCGGACTAAAACAGCTTGTTTCGTTGTTTTAAGCACGAATACATGCTTTTCGGGCAGTTATAAGAGAAAAAGTTTTGACGCGTATCAGAGGAAAACTTGTAAAACCGATGTGTTGTGATTTACCTCGTTTCGGTCTAAAACAACTTGTTTCGTTGGATTAAGCACGAATACATGCTTTTCGCGCACTTATAGAGAAAAAGTTTTGACGCGTATCACGTGGATACTTGTAAAACCGATGTGTTGTGATTTAGCTTGTTTCGATGTTTTAAGCACGAATACTTGCTTTTCGCGCAGTTATAGAAGAAAAAGTTTTGACGCGTATTAGAGGGACACTTGTAAAACCGATGTGTTCAGATTTAGCTCATCTCGGTCTAAAAGAGCTTGTTTCGTTGTTTTAAGTACGAATATATGCTTTTCGCGCAGTTATAAGAAAAAAGTTTTGACGCGTATCAGAGGAACTCTTGTAAACCGATGTGTTGTGATTTAGCTCGTTTCGAACTAAAACAGCTTGTTTCGTTGTTTTAAGCACGAATACATGCTTTTCGCGCAGTTATAAGAGAAAAAGTTTAGACGCGTATCAGAGGAACACTTGTAAAAACCGATGTGTTGTGATTTAGCTCGTTTCGGACTAAAAAAGCTTGTTTCGTTGTTTTAAGCACGAATACATGCTTTTCGCGCAGTTATAAGAGAAAAAGTTTTGACGCGTATCAGAGGAACACTTGTAAAACCGATGTGTTGTGATTTAGCTCGTTTCGAACTAAAACAGCTTGTTTCGTTGTTTTAAGCACGAATACATGCTTTTCGCGCAGTTATAGAAGAAAACGTTTTGACGCGTATTAGGGAGACGTAAAACCGATGTGTTGTGATTTAGCTCGTTTCGATCTAAAACAACTTGTTTCGTTGTATTAAGCACGAATACATGCTTTTCGCGCAGTTATAAGAGAAAAAGTTTTGACGCGTATCACGTGGATACTTGTAAAACCGATGTGTTGTGATTTAGCTCGTTTCGGTCTAAAACAGCTTGTTTAGATGTCTTAAGCACGAATACATGCTTTTCGCGCAGGTATAGAAGAAAACGTTTTGACGCGTATTAGAGGGACACTTGTAAAACCGATGTGTTGTGATTTAGCTCGTTTCGGACTAAAACAACTTGTTCAGTTGTATTAAGCACGAATACATGCTTTTCGCGCTGTTATAAGAAAAACGTTTTGACGCTTGTCACAGGGACACTTGTAAAACCGATGTGTTGTGATTTAGCTCGTTTCGGTCTAAAACAGCTTGTTTCCTTGTATTAAGCACGA
This sequence comes from Amblyomma americanum, assembly GCF_052857255.1. Classification (NCBI taxonomy): domain Eukaryota; kingdom Metazoa; phylum Arthropoda; class Arachnida; order Ixodida; family Ixodidae; genus Amblyomma; species Amblyomma americanum. The sequence continues at coordinate 117,311 of NW_027526618.1, forward strand.
ATACATGCTTTTCGCGCAGTTTAGGAGAAAAAGTTTTGACGCGTATCAGAGGAACACTCGTAAAACCAATGTGTTGTGATTTAGCTCGTTTCGGTCTAAAACAGCTTGTTTCGTTGGATTAATCACGAATACATGCTTTTCGCGCAGTTATAAGAGAAAAAGTTGACGCGTATGTGTTGACGTTGATGTGTTCAGATTTAGCTCGTTTCTGTCTAACACAGCTTGTTTCGTTGTATTAAGCACGAATACATGCTTTTCGCGCATTTATAAGAGAAAAAGTTTTGACGCATATTAGGGAGACTTGTAAAACCGATGTGTTCTGATTTAGCTCGTTTCGGTCTAAAACAGCTTGTTTCGTTGTATTAAGCACGAATACAAGCTTTTCGCGCAGTTATAAGAGAAAAAGTTTTGGCGTGTATCAGAGGCAAACTTGTAATACCGATGTGTTGTGATTTAGCTCGTTTCGGTCTAAAACAGCTTGTTTCGTTGTATTAAGCACGAATACATGCTTTTCGCGCAGTTTTACAAGTGTTCCTCTGATACGCGTCAAAACTTTTTCTCTTATAACTGCGCGAAAAGCATGTATTCTTGCTTAATACAGCGAAACAAGCTGTTTTAGACCGAAACGAGCTAAATCACAACACATCGGTATTACAAGTGTTCCACGTGATACTCGTCAAAACTTTTTCTTCTATAACTGCGCGTAAAGCATGTATTCGTGCTTAATACAACGAAACAAACTGTTTTAGACCGAAACGAGCTAAATCTGAACACATCGTTTTTACAAGTGTTCCTCTGATACGCGTCAAAACTTTTTCTCTTATAACTGCGCGAAAAGCATGTATTCTTGCTTAATACAGCGAAAGAAGCTGTTTTAGACCGAAACGAGCTAAATCACAACACATTGGTTTTACAAGTGTTCCTCTGATACGCGTCAAAACTTTTTCTCTTATAACTGCGCGAAAAGCATGTATTCTTGCTTAATACAGCGAAACAAGCTGTTTTAGACCGAAATGAGCTAAATCACAACACATCGGTTTTACAAGTGTTCCTCTGATACGCGTCAAAACTTTTTCTCTTATAACTGCGCGAAAAGCATGTATTCTTGCTTAATACAGCGAAACAAGCTGTTTTAGACCGAAACGAGCTAAATCACAACACATCGGTATTACAAGTGTTCCACGTGATACTCGTCAAAACTTTTTCTCTTATAACTGCGCGAAAAGCATGTATTCGTGCTTAATACAACGAAACAAGCTGTTTTAGACCGAAACGAGCTAAATCTGAACACATCGGTTTTACAAGTATCCACGTGATACTCGCCAAAACTTTTTATCTTATAACTGCGCGAAAAGCATGTATTCTTGCTTAATACAACGAAACAAGCTGTTTAAGACCGAAACGAGCTAAATCACAACACATCGGTTTTACAAGTGTCTCTCTAATACGCGTCAAAACTTTTTCTCTTATAACTGCGCGAAAAGCATGTATTCTTGCTTAATACAACGAAACAAGATGTTTTAGACCGAAACGAGCTAAATCTGAACACATCGGTTTTACAAGTATCCACGTGTTACTCGTCAAACTTTTTCTCTTATAACTGCGCGAAAAGCATGTATTCTTGCTTAATACAGCGAAACAAGCTGTTTTAGACCGAAATGAGCTAAATCACAACACATCGGTTTTACAAGTGTTCCTCTGATACGCGTCAAAACTTTTTCTCTTATAACTGCGCGAAAAGCATGTATTCTTGCTTAATACAGCGAAACAAGCTGTTTTAGACCGAAACGAGCTAAATCACAACACATCGGTTTTACAAGTGTTCCTCTGATACGCGTCTAAACTTTTTCTCTTATAACTGCGCGAAAAGCATGTATTCGTGCTTAATACAACGAAACAAGCTGTTTCAGACCGAAACGAGCTAAATCTGAACACATCGTTTTTACAAGTGTTCCTCTGATACGCGTCAAACTTTTTCTCTTATAACTGCGCGAAAAGCATGTATTCTTGCTTAATACAGCGAAACAAGCTGTTTTAGACCGAAACGAGCTAAATCACAACACATCGGTTTTACAAGTGTTCCTCTGATACGCGTCTAAACTTTTTCTCTTATAACTGCGCGAAAAGCATGTATTCGTGCTTAATACAACGAAACAAGCTGTTTCAGACCGAAACGAGCTAAATCTGAACACATCGGTTTTACAAGTGTCCCTGTGACACGCGTCAAAACTTTTTCTCTTATAACTGCGCGAAAAGCATGTATTCTTGCTTAATACAGCGAAACAAGCTGTTTTAGACCGAAATGAGCTAAATCAGAACACATCGGTTTTACAAGTGTTCCTCTGATACGCGTCAAAACTTTTTCTCTTATAACTGCGCGAAAAGCATGTATTCTTGCTTAATACAGCGAAACAAGCTGTTTTAAACTGAAACGAGCTAAATCACAACACATCGGTATTACAAGTGTTCCACGTGATACTCGTCAAAACTTTTTCTCTTATAACTGCGCGAAAAGCATGTATTCGTGCTTAATACAACGAAACAAGCTGTTTTAGACCGAAACGAGCTAAATCTGAACACATCGGTTTTACAAGTATCCACGTGATACTCGTCAAACTTTTTCTCTTATAACTGCACGAAAAGCATGTATTCTTGCTTAATACAACGAAACAAGCTGTTTTAGACCGAAACGAGCTAATCACAACACATCGGTTTTACAAGTGTTCTTGATACGCGTCAAAACTTTTTCTTCTATAACTGCGCGTAAAGCATGTATTCGTGCTTAATACAACGAAACAAGCTGTTTTAGACCGAAACGAGCTAAATCTGAACACATCGTTTTTACAAGTGTTCCTCTGATACGCGTCAAAACTTTTTCTCTTATAACTGCGCGAAAAGCATGTATTCTTGCTTAATACAGCGAAAGAAGCTGTTTTAGACCGAAACGAGCTAAATCACAACACATTGGTTTTACAAGTGTTCCTCTGATACGCGTCAAAACTTTTTCTCTTATAACTGCGCGAAAAGCATGTATTCTTGCTTAATACAGCGAAACAAGCTGTTTTAGACCGAAATGAGCTAAATCACAACACATCGGTTTTACAAGTGTTCCTCTGATACGCGTCAAAACTTTTTCTCTTATAACTGCGCGAAAAGCATGTATTCTTGCTTAATACAGCGAAACAAGCTGTTTTAGACCGAAACGAGCTAAATCACAACACATCGGTATTACAAGTGTTCCACGTGATACTCGTCAAAACGTTTTCTCTTATAACTGCGCGAAAAGCATGTATTCGTGCTTAATACAACGAAACAAGCTGTTTTAGACCGAAACGAGCTAAATCTGAACACATCGGTTTTACAAGTATCCACGTGATACTCGCCAAAACTTTTTATCTTATAACTGCGCGAAAAGCATGTATTCTTGCTTAATACAACGAAACAAGCTGTTTAAGACCGAAACGAGCTAAATCACAACACATCGGTTTTACAAGTGTCTCTCTAATACGCGTCAAAACTTTTTCTCTTATAACTGCGCGAAAAGCATGTATTCTTGCTTAATACAACGAAACAAGATGTTTTAGACCGAAACGAGCTAAATCTGAACACATCGGTTTTACAAGTATCCACGTGTTACTCGTCAAAACTTTTTCTCTTATAACTGCGCGAAAAGCATGTATTCTTGCTTAATACAGCGAAACAAGCTGTTTTAGACCGAAATGAGCTAAATCACAACACATCGGTTTTACAAGTGTTCCTCTGATACGCGTCAACACTTTTTCTCTTATAACTGCGCGAAAAGCATGTATTCTTGCTTAATACAGCGAAACAAGCTGTTTTAGACCGAAACGAGCTAAATCACAACACATCGGTTTTACAAGTGTTCCTCTGATACGCGTCTAAACTTTTTCTCTTATAACTGCGCGAAAAGCATGTATTCGTGCTTAATACAACGAAACAAGCTGTTTCAGACCGAAACGAGCTAAATCTGAACACATCGTTTTTACAAGTGTTCCTCTGATACGCGTCAAAACTTTTTCTCTTATAACTGCGCGAAAAGCATGTATTCTTGCTTAATACAGCGAAACAAGCTGTTTTAGACCGAAACGAGCTAAATCACAACACATCGGTTTTACAAGTGTTCCTCTGATACGCGTCTAAACTTTTTCTCTTATAACTGCGCGAAAAGCATGTATTCGTGCTTAATACAACGAAACAAGCTGTTTCAGACCGAAACGAGCTAAATCTGAACACATCGGTTTTACAAGTGTCCCTGTGACACGCGTCAAAACTTTTTCTCTTATAACTGCGCGAAAAGCATGTATTCTTGCTTAATACAGCGAAACAAGCTGTTTTAGACCGAAATGAGCTAAATCAGAACACATCGGTTTTACAAGTGTTCCTCTGATACGCGTCAAAACTTTTTCTCTTATAACTGCGCGAAAAGCATGTATTCTTGCTTAATACAGCGAAACAAGCTGTTTTAAACTGAAACGAGCTAAATCACAACACATCGGTATTACAAGTGTTCCACGTGATACTCGTCAAAACTTTTTCTCTTATAACTGCGCGAAAAGCATGTATTCGTGCTTAATACAACGAAACAAGCTGTTTTAGACCGAAACGAGCTAAATCTGAACACATCGGTTTTACAAGTATCCACGTGATACTCGTCAAAACTTTTTCTCTTATAACTGCACGAAAAGCATGTATTCTTGCTTAATACAACGAAACAAGCTGTTTTAGACCGAAACGAGCTAATCACAACACATCGGTTTTACAAGTGTTCTTGATACGCGTCAAAACTTTTTCTTCTATAACTGCGCGTAAAGCATGTATTCGTGCTTAATACAACGAAACAAGCTGTTTTAGACCGAAACGAGCTAAATCTGAACACATCGTTTTTACAAGTGTTCCTCTGATACGCGTCAAAACTTTTTCTCTTATAACTGCGCGAAAAGCATGTATTCTTGCTTAATACAGCGAAACACGCTGTTTTAGACCGAAACGAGCTAAATCACAACACATCGGTTTCACAAGTGTTCCACGTGATACTCGTCAAAACTGCGCGAAAAGCATGTATTCGTACTTAATACAACGAAACAAGCTGTTTCAGACCGAAACGAGCTAAATCTGAACACATCGGTTTTACAAGTATCCACGTGATACTCGTCAAAACTTTTTCTCTTATAACTGCACGGAAAGCATGTATTCTTGCTTAATACAACGAAACAAGCTGTTTTAGACCGAAACGAGCTAAATCAAAGCACATCGGTTTTACAAGTGTTCTTGATACGCGTCAAAACTTTTTCTTCTATAACTGCGCGTAAAGCATGTATTCGTGCTTAATACAACGAAACAAGCTGTTTTAGACCGAAACGAGCTAAATCTGAACACATCGTTTTTACAAGTGTTCCTCTGATACGCGTCAAAACTTTTTCTCTTATAACTGCGCGAAAAGCATGTATTCTTGCTTAATACAGCGAAACAAGCTGTTTTAGACCGAAACGAGCTAAATCACAACACATCGGTTTTACAAGTGTTCCTCTGATACGCGTCAAAACTTTTTCTCTTATAACTGCGCGAAAAGCATGTATTCTTGCTTAATACAGCGAAACAAGCTGTTTTAGACCGAAACGAGCTAAATCACAACACATCGGTTTTACAAGAGTTCCTCTGACACGCGTCAAAACTTTTTCTCTTATAACTGCGCGAAAAGCATGTATTCTTGCTTAATACAGCGAAACAAGCTGTTTTAGACCGAAACGAGCTAAATCACAACACATTGGTTTTACAAGTGTTCCTCTGATACGCGTCAAAACTTTTTCTCTTATAACTGCGCGAAAAGCATGTATTCTTGCTTAATACAGCGAAACAAGCTGTTTTAGACCGAAATGAGCTAAATCACAACACATCGGTTTTACAAGTGTTCCTCTGATACGCGTCAAAACTTTTTCTCTTATAACTGCGCGAAAAGCATGTATTCTTGCTTAATACAACGAAACAAGCTGTTTTAGACCGAAACGAGCTAAATCACAACACATCGGTTTTACAAGTATCCACGTGATACTCGTCAAAACTTTTTCTCTTATAACTGCGCGAAAAGCATGTATTCTTGCTTAATACAGCGAAACAAGCTGTTTTAGACCGAAATGAGCTAAATCACAACACATCGGTTTTACAAGTGTTCCTCTGATACGCGTCAAAACTTTTTCTCTTATAACTGCGCGAAAAGCATGTATTCTTGCTTAATACAGCGAAACAAGCTGTTTTAGACCGAAACGAGCTAAATCACAACACATCGGTATTACAAGTGTTCCACGTGATACTCGTCAAAACGTTTTCTCTTATAACTGCGCGAAAAGCATGTATTCGTGCTTACTACAACGAAACAAGGTGTTTTAGACCGAAACGAGCTAAATCTGAAAACATCGGTTTTACAAGTATCCACGTGATACTCGTCAAAACTTTTTCTCTTATAACTGCGCCAAAAGCATGTATTCTTGCTTAATACAACGAAACAAGCTGTTTTAGACTGAAACAATCTAAATCACAACACATCGGTTTTACAAGTGTCTCTCTAATACGCGTCAAAACTTTTTCTTCTATAACTGCGCGTAAAGCATGTATTCGTGCTTAATACAACAAAACAAGTTGTTTTAGACCGAAACGAGCTAAATCTGAACACATCGGTTTTACAAGTGTCTCTGTGACACGCGTCAAAACTTTTTCTCTTATAACTGCGCGAAAAGCATGTATTCTTGCTTAATACAGCGAAACAAGCTGTTTTAGACCGAAACGAGCTAAATCACAACACAAAGGTTTTACAAGTGTTCCTCTGATACGCGTCAAAACTTTTTGTCTTATAACGTCGCGAAAAGCATGTATTCTTGCTTAATACTACGAAACAAGCTGTTTTAGACCGAAACGAGCTAAATCACAACACATCGGTTTTACAAGTGTTCCTCTGATACGCGTCTAAACTTTTTCTCTTATAACTGCGCGAAAAGCATGTATTCGTGCTTAATACAACGAAACAAGCTGTTTCAGACCGAAACGAGCTAAATCTGAACACATCGGTTTTACAAGTGTCCCTGTGACACGCGTCAAAACTTTTTCTCTTATAACTGCGCGAAAAGCATGTATTCTTGCTTACTACAGCGAAACAAGCTGTTTTAGACCGAAATGAGCTAAATCAGAACACATCGGTTTTACAAGTGTTCCTCTGATACGCGTCAAAACTTTTTCTCTTATAACTGCGCGAAAAGCATGTATTCTTGCTTAATACAGCGAAACAAGCTGTTTTAAACTGAAACGAGCTAAATCACAACACATCGGTATTACAAGTGTTCCACGTGATACTCGTCAAAACTTTTTCTCTTATATTTGCGCGAAAAGCATGTATTCGTGCTTAATACAACGAAACAAGCTGTTTTAGACCGAAACGAGCTAAATCTGAACACATCGGTTTTACAAGTATCCACGTGATACTCGTCAAAACTTTTTCTCTTATAACTGCACGAAAAGCATGTATTCTTGCTTAATACAACGAAACAAGCTGTTTTAGACCGAAACGAGCTAATCACAACACATCGGTTTTACAAGTGTTCTTGATACGCGTCAAAACTTTTTCTTCTATAACTGCGCGTAAAGCATGTATTCGTGCTTAATACAACGAAACAAGCTGTTTTAGACCGAAACGAGCTAAATCTGAACACATCGTTTTTACAAGCGTTCCTCTGATACGCGTCAAAACTTTTTCTCTTATAACTGCGCGAAAAGCATGTATTCTTGGTTAATACAGCGAAAGAAGCTGTTTTAGACCGAAACGAGCTAAATCACAACACATCGGTTTTACAAGTGTTCCTCTGATACGCGTCAAAACTTTTTCTCTTATAACTGCGCGAAAAGCATGTATTGTTGCTTAATACAGCGAAACAAGCTGTTTTAGACCGAAATGAGCTAAATCACAACACATCGGTTTTACAAGTGTTCCTCTGATACGCGTCAATACTTTTTCTCTTATAACTGCGCGAAAAGCATGTATTCTTGCTTAATACAGCGAAACAAGCTGTTTTAGACCGAAACGAGCTAAATCACAACACATCGGTATTACAAGTGTTCCACGTGATACTCGTCAAAACTTTTTCTCTTATAACTGCGCGAAAAGCATGTATTCGTGCTTAATACAACGAAACAAGCTGTTTTAGACCGAAACGAGCTAAATCTGAACACATCGGTTTTACAAGTATCCACGTGATACTCGCCAAAACTTTTTATCTTATAACTGCGCGAAAAGCATGTATTCTTGCTTAATACAACGAAACAAGCTGTTTAAGACCGAAACGAGCTAAATCACAACACATCGGTTTTACAAGTGTCTCTCTAATACGCGTCAAAACTTTTTCTCTTATAACTGCGCGAAAAGCATGTATTCTTGCTTAATACAACGAAACAAGATGTTTTAGACCGAAACGAGCTAAATCTGAACACATCGGTTTTACAAGTATCCACGTGTTACTCGTCAAAACTTTTTCTCTTATAACTGCGCGAAAAGCATGTATTCTTGCTTAATACAGCGAAACAAGCTGTTTTAGACCGAAATGAGCTAAATCACAACACATCGGTTTTACAAGTGTTCCTCTGATACGCGTCAAAACTTTTTCTCTTATAACTGCGCGAAAAGCATGTATTCTTGCTTAATACAGCGAAACAAGCTGTTTTAGACCGAAACGAGCTAAATCACAACACATCGGTTTTACAAGTGTTCCTCTGATACGCGTCTAAACTTTTTCTCTTATAACTGCGCGAAAAGCATGTATTCGTGCCTAATACAACGAAACAAGCTGTTTCAGACCGAAACGAGCTAAATCTGAACACATCGGTTTTACAAGTGTCCCTGTGACACGCGTCAAAACTTTTGCTCTTATAACTGCGCGAAAAGCATGTATTCTTGCTTAATACAGCGAAACAAGCTGTTTTAGACCGAAATGAGCTAAATCAGAACACATCGGTTTTACAAGTGTTCCTCTGATACGCGTCAAAACTTTTTCTCTTATAACTGCGCGAAAAGCATGTATTCTTGCTTAATACAGCGAAACAAGCTGTTTTAAACTGAAACGAGCTAAATCACAACACATCGGTATTACAAGTGTTCCACGTGATACTCGTCAAAACTTTTTCTCTTATAACTGCGCGAAAAGCATGTATTCGTGCTTAATACAACGAAACAAGCTGTTTTAGACCGAAACGAGCTAAATCTGAACACATCGGTTTTACAAGTATCCACGTGATACTCGTCAAAACTTTTTCTCTTATAACTGCACGAAAAGCATGTATTCTTGCTTAATACAACGAAGCAAGTTGTTTTAGACCGAAACGAGCTAATCGCAACACATCGGTTTTACAAGTGTTCTTGATACGCGTCAAAACTTTTTCTTCTATAACTGCGCGTAAAGCATGTATTCGTGCTTAATACAACGAAACAAGCTGTTTTAGACCGAAACGAGCTAAATCTGAACACATCGTTTTTACAAGTGTTCCTCTGATACGCGTCAAAACTTTTTCTCTTATAACTGCGCGAAAAGCATGTATTCCTGCTTAATACAGCGAAAGAAGCTGTTTTAGACCGAAACGAGCTAAATCACAACACATCGGTTTTACAAGTGTTCCTCTGATACGCGTCAAAACTTTTTCTCTTATAACTGCGCGAAAAGCATGTATTCTTGCTTAATACAGCGAAACAAGCTGTTTTAGACCGAAACGAGCTAAATCACAACACATTGGTTTTACAAGTGTTCCTCTGATACGCGTCAAAACTTTTTCTCTTATAACTGCGCGAAAAGCATGTATTCTTGCTTAATACAGCGAAACAAGCTGTTTTAGACCGAAATGAGCTAAATCACAACACATCGGTTTTACAAGTGTTCCTCTGATACGCGTCAAAACTTTTTCTCTTATAACTGCGCGAAAAGCATGTATTCTTGCTTAATACAGCGAAACAAGCTGTTTTAGACCGAAACGAGCTAAATCACAACACATCGGTTTTACAAGTGTCTCTCTAATACGCGTCAAAACTTTTTCTCTTATAACCGCGCGAAAAGCATGTATTCTTGCTTAATACAACGACACAAGATGTTTTAGACCGAAACGAGCTAAATCTGAACACAACGGTTTTACAAGTATCCACGTGTTACTCGTCAAAACTTTTTCTCTTATAACTGCGCGAAAAGCATGTATTCTTGCTTAATACAGCGAAACAAGCTGTTTTAGACCGAAATGAGCTAAATCACAACACATCGGTTTTACAAGTGTTCCTCTGATACGCGTCAAAACTTTTTCTCTTATAACTGCGCGAAAAGCATGTATTCTTGCTTAATACAGCGAAACAAGCTGTTTTAGACCGAAACGAGCTAAATCACAACACATCGGTTTCACAAGTGTTCCACGTGATACTCGTCAAAACTTTTTCTCTTATAACTGCGCGAAAAGCATGTATTCGTGCTTAATACAACGAAACAAGCTGTTTTAGACCGAAACGAGCTAAATCTGAACACATCGGTTTTACAAGTATCCACGTGATACTCGTCAAAACTTTTTCTCTTATAACTGCACGGAAAGCATGTATTCTTGCTTAATACAACGAAACAAGCTGTTTTAGACCGAAACGAGCTAAATCAAAACACATCGGTTTTACAAGTGTTCTTGATACGCGTCAAAACTTTTTCTTCTATAACTGCGCGTAAAGCATGTATTCGTGCATAATACAACGAAACAAGCTGTTTTAGACCGAAACGAGCAAAATCTGAACACATCGTTTTTACAAGTGTTCCTCTGATACGCGTCAAAACTTTTTCTCTTATAACTGCGCGAAAAGCATGTATTCTTGCTTAATACAGCGAAACAAGCTGTTTTAGACCGAAACGAGCTAAATCACAACACATCGGTTTTACAAGTGTTCCTCTGATACGCGTCAAAACTTTTTCTCTTATAACTGCGCGAAAAGCATGTATTCTTGCTTAATACAGCGAAACAAGCTGTTTTAGACCGAAACGAGCTAAATCACAACACATCGGTATTACAAGTGTTCCACGTGATACTCGTCAAAACTTTTTCTTCTATAACTGCGCGTAAAGCATGTATTCGTGCTTAATACAACGAAACAAGCTGTTTTAGACCGAAACGAGCTAAATCTGAACACATCGTTTTTACAAGTGTTTCTCTGATACGCGTCAAAACTTTTTCTCTTATAACTGCGCGAAAAGCATGTATTCTTGCTTAATACAGCGAAAGAAGCTGTTTTAGACCGAAACGAGCTAAATCACAACACATTGGTTTTACAAGTGTTCCTCTGATACGCGTCAAAACTTTTTCTCTTATAACTGCGCGAAAAGCATGTATTCTTGCTTAATACAGCGAAACAAGCTGTTTTAGACCGAAATGATGTAAATCACAACACATCGGTTTTACAAGTGTTCCTCTGATACGCGTCAAAACTTTTTCTCTTATAACTGCGCGAAAAGCATGTATTCTTGCTTAATACAGCGAAACAAGCTGTTTTAGACCGAAACGAGCTAAATCACAACACATCGGTATTACAAGTGTTCCACGTGATACTCGTCAAAACTTTTTCTCTTATAACTGCGCGAAAAGCATGTATTCGTGCTTAATACAACGAAACAAGCTGTTTTAGACCGAAACGAGCTAAATCTGAACACATCGGTTTTACAAGTATCCACGTGATACTCGCCAAAACTTTTTATCTTATAACTGCGCGAAAAGCATGTATTCTTGCTTAATACAACGAAACAAGCTGTTTAAGACCGAAACGAGCTAAATCACAACACATCGGTTTTACAAGTGTCTCTCTAATACGCGTCAAAACTTTTTCTCTTATAACTGCGCGAAAAGCATGTATTCTTGCTTAATACAACGAAACAAGATGTTTTAGACCGAAACGAGCTAAATCTGAACACATCGGTTTTACAAGTATCCACGTGTTACTCGTCAAAACTTTTTCTCTTATAACTGCGCGAAAAGCATGTATTCTTGCTTAATACAGCGAAACAAGCTGTTTTAGACCGAAATGAGCTAAATCACAACACATCGGTTTTACAAGTGTTCCTCTGATACGCGTCAAAACTTTTTCTCTTATAACTGCGCGAAAAGCATGTATTCTTGCTTAATACAGCGAAACAAGCTGTTTTAGACCGAAACGAGCTAAATCACAACACATCGGTTTTACAAGTGTTCCTCTGATACGCGTCTAAACTTTTTCTCTTATAACTGCGCGAAAAGCATGTATTCGTGCTTAATACAACGAAACAAGCTGTTTCAGACCGAAACGAGCTAAATCTGAACACATCGGTTTTACAAGTGTCCCTGTGACACGCGTCAAAACTTTTTCTCTTATAACTGCGCGAAAAGCATGTATTCTTGCTTAATACAGCGAAACAAGCTGTTTTAGACCGAAATGAGCTAAATCAGAACACATCGGTTTCACAAGTGTTCCTCTGATACGCGTCAAAACTTTTTCTCTTATAACTGCGCGAAAAGCATGTATTCTTGCTTAATACAGCGAAACAAGCTGTTTTAAACTGAAACGAGCTAAATCACAACACGTCGGTATTACAAGTGTTCCACGTGATACTCGTCAAAACTTTTTCTCTTATACTGCGCGAAAAGCATGTATTCGTGCTTAATACAACGAAACAAGCTGTTTTAGACCGAAACGAGCTAAATCTGAACACATCGGTTTTACAAGTATCCACGTGATACTCGTCAAAACTTTTTCTCTTATAACTGCACGAAAAGCATGTATTCTTGCTTAATACAACGAAACAAGCTGTTTTAGACCGAAACGAGCTAATCACAACACATCGGTTTTACAAGTGTTCTTGATACGCGTCAAAACTTTTTCTTCTATAACTGCGCGTAAAGCATGTATTCGTGCTTAATACAACGAAACAAGCTGTTTTAGACCGAAACGAGCTAAATCTGAACACATCGTTTTTACAAGTGTTCCTCTGATACGCGTCAAAACTTTTTCTCTTATAACTGCGCGAAAAGCATGTATTCTTGCTTAATACAGCGAAAGAAGCTGTTTTAGACCGAAACGAGCTAAATCACAACACATCGGTTTTACAAGTGTTCCTCTGATACGCGTCAAAACTTTTTCTCTTATAACTGCGCGAAAAGCATGTATTCTTGCTTAATACAGCGAAACAAGCTGTTTTAGACCGAAACGAGCTAAATCACAACACATTGTTTTTACAAGTGTTCCTCTGATACGCGTCAAAACTTTTTCTCTTATAACTGCGCGAAAAGCATGTATTCTTGCTTAATACAGCGAAACAAGCTGTTTTAGACCGAAATGAGCTAAATCACAACACATCGGTTTTACAAGTGTTCCTCTGATACGCGTCAAAACTTTTTCTCTTATAACTGCGCGAAAAGCATGTATTCTTGCTTAATACAGCGAAACAAGCTGTTTTAGACCGAAACGAGCTAAATCACAACACATCGGTTTTACAAGTGTCTCTCTAATACGCGTCAAAACTTTTTCTCTTATAACCGCGCGAAAAGCATGTATTCTTGCTTAATACAACGAAACAAGATGTTTTAGACCGAAACGAGCTAAATCTGAACACATCGGTTTTACAAGTATCCACGTGTTACTCGTCAAAACTTTTTCTCTTATAACTGCGCGAAAAGCATGTATTCTTGCTTAATACAGCGAAACAAGCTGTTTTAGACCGAAATGAGCTAAATCACAACACATCGGTTTTACAAGTGTTCCTCTGATACGCGTCAAAACTTTTTCTCTTATAACTGCGCGAAAAGCATGTATTCTTGCTTAATACAGCGAAACAAGCTGTTTTAGACCGAAACGAGCTAAATCACAACACATCGGTATTACAAGTGTTCCACGTGATACTCGTCAAAACTTTTTCTCTTATAACTGCGCGAAAAGCATGTATTCGTGCTTAATACAACGAAACAAGTTGTTTTAGACCGAAACGAGCTTAATCTGAACACATCGGTTTTACAAGTATCCACGTGATACCCGTCAAAACTTTTTCTCTTATAACTGCGCGAAAAGCATGTATGCTTGCTTAATACAACGAAACAAGCTGTTTTAGACCGAAACGAGCTAAATCACAACACATCGGTTTTACAAGTGTTCCTCTGATACGCGTCTAAACTTTTTCTCTTATAACTGCGCGACAAGCATGTATTCCTGCTTAATAAAACGAAACAAGCTGTTTTAGACCGAAACGAGCTAAATCTGAACACATCGGTTTAACAAGTGTCCCTGTGACACGCGTCAAAACTTTTTCTCTTATAACTGCGCGAAAAGCATGCATTCTTGCTTAATACAGCGAAACAAGCTGTTTTAGACCGAAACGAGCTAAATCACAACACATCGGTTTTACAAGTGTTCCTCTGATAGGCGTCTAAACTTTTTCTTTTATAACTGCGCGAAAAGCATGTATTCGTGCTAAATACAACGAAACAAGTTGTTTTAGACCGAAACGAGCTAAATCTGAACAGATCGGTTTTACAAGTGTTTCTCTGATACGCGTGAAAACTTTTTCTCTTATAACTGCGCGAAAAGCATGTATTCGTGCTTAATACAACGAAACAAGCTGTTTCAGACCGAAACGAGCTAAATCTGAACACATCGGTTTTACAAGTGTCCCTGTGAAAACTTTTTCTCTTATAACTGCGCGAAAAGCATTTATTCTTGCTTATTACAACGAAACAAGCTGTTTTAGACCGAAACGAGCTAAATCACAACACATCGGTTTTACAAGTGTCTCTCTGATACGCGTCAAAACTTTTTGTTCTATAACTGCGCGTAAAGCGTGTATTCTTGCTTAATACAACGAAACAAGCTGTTTTAGACCGAAACGAGCTAAATCTGAACACATCGGTTTTAGAAGTGTTCCTCTGATACGCGTCAAAACTTTTTCTCTTATAGCTGCGCGAAAAGCATGTATTCTTGCTTAATACAGCGAAACAAGCTGTTTTAGACCCAAACGAGCTAAATCACAACACAAAGGTTTTACAAGTGTTCCTCTGATACGCGTCAAAACTTTTTCTCTTATAACGTCGCGAAAAGCATGTATTCTTGCTTAATACTACGAAACAAGCTGTTTTAGACCGAAACGAGCTAAATCACAACACATCGGTTTTACAAGTGTCCTTGTGACATGACTTTAAAACTTTTTCTCTTATAACTGCGCGAAAAGCATGTATTCGTGCTTAATACAACGAAACAAGCTGTTTTAGACCAAAACGAGCTAGATCTGAACACATCGGTATTACAAGTGTTCCACGTGATACTCGTCTAATCTTTTTCTCTTATAACTGCGCGAAAAGCATGTATTCGTGCTTAATACAAAGAAACAAGCTGTTTTAGACCGAAACGAGCTAAATCTGAACACATCGGTTTTACAAGTGTCCCTGACACGCGTCAAAACTTTTTCTCTTATAACTGCGCGAAAAGCATGTATTCTTGCTTAATACAGCGAAACAAGCTGTTTTAGACCGAAATGAGCTAAATCACAACACATCGGTTTTACAAGTGTTCCTCTGATACGCGTCAAAACTTTTTCCCTTATAACTGCGCGAAAAGCATGTATTCTTGCTTAATACAGCGAAACAAGCTGTTTTAGACCGAAACGAGTTAAATCACAACACATCGGTATTACAAGTGTTCCACGTGATACTCGTCAAAACGTTTTCTCTTATAACTGCGCGAAAAGCATGTATTCGTGCTTACTACAACGAAACAAGGTGTTTTAGACCGAAACGAGCTAAATCTGAACACATCGGTTTTACAAGTATCCACGTGATACCCGTCAAAACTTTTTCTCTTATAACTGCGCGAAAAGCATGTATGCTTGCTTAATACAACGAAACAAGCTGTTTTAGACCGAAACGAGCTAAATCACAACACATCGGTTTTACAAGTGTTCCTCTGATAGGCGTCTAAACTTTTTCTTTTATAACTGCGCGAAAAGCATGTATTCGTGCTAAATACAACGAAACAAGTTGTTTTAGACCGAAAAGAGCTAAATCTGAACAGATCGGTTTTACAAGTGTTTCTCTGATACGCGTCAAAACTTTTTCTCTTATAACTGCGCGAAAAGCATGTATTCGTGCTTCATACAACGAAACAAGCTGTTTCAGACCGAAACGAGCTAAATCTGAACACATCGGTTTTACAAGTGTCCCTGTGATACTCGTCAAAACTTTTTCTCTTATAACTGCGCGAAAAGCATGTATTCTTGCTTATTACAACGAAACAAGCTGTTTTAGACCGAAACGAGCTAAATCACAACACATCGGTTTTACAAGTGTCTCTCTGATACGCGTCAAAACTTTTTGTTCTATAACTGCGCGTAAAGCGTGTATTCTTGCTTAATACAACGAAACAAGCTGTTTTAGACCGAAACGAGCTAAATCTGAACACATCGGTTTTAGAAGTGTTCCTCTGATAAGCGTCAAAACTTTTTCTCTTATAGCTGCGCGAAAAGCATGTATTCTTGCTTAATACAGCGAAACAAGCTGTTTTAGACCCAAACGAGCTAAATCACAACACAAAGGTTTTACAAGTGTTCCTCTGATACGCGTCAAAACTTTTTCTCTTATAACGTCGCGAAAAGCATGTATTCTTGCTTAATACTACGAAACAAGCTGTTTTAGACCGAAACGAGCTAAATCACAACACATCGGTTTTACAAGTGTCCCTGTGACACGCGTCAAAACTTTTTCTCTTATAACTGCGCGAAAAGCATGTATTCTTGCTTAATACAGTGAAACAAGCTGTTTTAGACCGAAATGAGCTAAATCACAACACATCGGTTTTACAAGTGTTCCTCTGATACGCGTCAATACTTTTTCTCTTATAACTGCGCGAAAAGCATGTATTCTTGCTTAATACAGCGAAACAAGCTGTTTTAGACCGAAACGAGCTAAATCTGAACACATCGGTTTTACAAGTGTTCCTCTGATACGCGTCAAAACTTTTTCTCTTATAACTGCGTGAAAAGCATGTATTCGTGTTTAATACAACGAAACAAGCTGTTTCAGACCGAAACGAGCTAAATCTGAACACATCGGTTTTACAAGTGTCCCTGTGATACTCGTCAAAACTTTTTCTCTTATAACTGCGCGAAAAGCATGTATTCTTGCTTAATACAACGAAACAAGCTGTTTTAGACCGAAACGAGCTATATCACAACACATCGGTTTTACAAGTGTCTCTCTGATACGCGTCAAAACTTTTTCTTCTATAACTGCGCGTAAAGCATGTATTCTTGCTTAATACAAAGAAACAAGCTGTTTTAGACCGAAACGAGCTAATTCTGAACACATCGGTTTTACAAGTGTTCCTCTGATACGCGTCAAAACTTTTTCTCATAACTGCGCGAAAAGCATGTATTCTTGCTCAATACAGCGAAACAAGCTGTTTTAGACCGAAATGAGCTAAATCACAACACATCGGTTTTACAAGTGTTCCTCTGATAGGCGTCAAAACTTTTTCTCTTATAACTGCGCGAAAAGCATGTATTCTTGCTTAATACAGCGAAACAAGCTGTTTTAGACCGAAACGAGTTAAATCACAACACATCGGTATTACAAGTGTTCCACGTGATACTCGTCAAAAATTTTTCTCTTATAACTCCGCGAAAAGCATGTATTCGTGCTTAATACAAGGAAACAAGCTGTTTTAGACCGAAACGAGCTAAATCTGAACACATCGATTTTACAAGTATCCACGTGATACTCGTCAAAACTTTTTCTTTTATACCTGCGCGAAAAGCTTGTATTCTTGCTTAATACAACGAAACAAGCTGTTTTAGACCGAAATGAGCTAAATCACAACACATCGGTTTTACAAGTGTCTCTCTAATACGCGTCAAAACTTTTTCTCTTATAACTGCGCGAAAAGCATGTATTATTGCTTAATACAGCGAAACAAGCTGTTTTAGACCGAAACGAGCTAAATCACAACACAAAGGTTTTACAAGTGTTCCTCTGATACGCGTCAAAACTTTTTCTCTTATAACTGCGCGAAAAGAATGTATTCTTGCTTAATACAACGAAACAAGCTGTTTTAGACCGAAACGAGCTAAATCACAACACATCGGTTTTACAAGTGTTCCTCTGATACGCGTCTAAACTTTTTCTCTTATAACTGCGCGAAAAGCATGTATTCGTGCTTAATACAACGAAACAAGCTGTTTTAGACCGAAACGAGGTAAATCTGAACACATCGGTTTTACAAGTGTCCTTGTGACATGACTTTAAAACTTTTTCTCTTATAACTGCGCGAAAAGCATGTATTCGTGCTTAATACAACGAAACAAGCTGTTTTAGACCAAAACGAGCTAGATCTGAACACATCGGTATTACAAGTGTTCCACGTGATACTCGTCTAATCTTTTTCTCTTATAACTGCGCGAAAAGCATGTATTCGTGCTTAATACAAAGAAACAAGCTGTTTTAGACCGAAACGAGCTAAATCTGAACACATCGGTTTTACAAGTGTCCCTGACACGCGTCAAAACTTTTTCTCTTATAACTGCGCGAAAAGCATGTATTCTTGCTTAATACAGCGAAACAAGCTGTTTTAGACCGAAATGAGCTAAATCACAACACATCGGTTTTACAAGTGTTCCTCTGATACGCGTCAAAACTTTTTCCCTTATAACTGCGCGAAAAGCATGTATTCTTGCTTAATACAGCGAAACAAGCTGTTTTAGACCGAAACGAGCTAAATCACAACACATCGGTATTACAAGTGTTCCACGTGATACTCGTCAAAACGTTTTCTCTTATAACTGCGCGAAAAGCATGTATTCGTGCTTACTACAACGAAACAAGGTGTTTTAGACCGAAACGAGCTAAATCTGAACACATCGGTTTTACAAGTATCCACGTGATACTCGTCAAAACTTTTTCTCTTATAACTGCGCGAAAAGCATGTATTCTTGCTTAATACAGCGAAACAAGCTGTTTTAGACCGAAACGAGCTAAATCACAACACATCGGTATTACAAGTGTTCCACGTGATACTCGTCAAAACGTTTTCTCTTATAACTGCGCGAAAAGCATGTATTCGTGCTTAATACAACGAAACAAGCTGTTTTAGACCGAAACGAGCTAAATCTGAACACATCGGTTTTACAAGTATCCACGTGATACTCGTCAAAACTTTTTCTCTTATAACTGCGCGAAAAGCATGTATTCTTGCTTAATACAACGAAACAAGCTGTTTTAGACCGAAACGATTTAAATCACAACACATCGGTTTTACAAGTGTCTCTCTAATACGCGTCAAAACTTTTTCTTCTATAACTGCGCGAAAAGCATGTATTCTTGCTTAATACAGCGAAACAAGCTGTTTTAAACTGAAACGAGCCAAATCACAACACATCGGTATTACAAGTGTTCCACGTGATACTCGTCAAAACTTTTTCTCTTATAACTGCGCGAAAAGCCTGTATTCGTGCTTAATACAACGAAACAAGCTGTTTTAGACCGAAACGAGCTAAATCTGAACACATCGGTTTTACAAGTATCCACGTGATACTCGTCCAAACTTTTTCTCTTATAACTGCACGGAAAGCATGTATTCTTGCTTAATACAACGAAACAAGCTGTTTTAGACCGAAACGAGCTAAATCAAAACACATCGGTTTTACAAGTGTTCTTGATACGCGTCAAAATTTTTCTTCTATAACTGCGCGTAAAGCATGTATTCGTGCTTAATACAACGAAACAAGCTGTTTTAGACCGAAACGAGCTAAATCTGAACACATCGTTTTTACAAGTGTTCCTCTGATACGCGTCAAAACTTTTTCTCTTATAACTGCGCGAAAAGCATGTATTCTTGCCTAATACAGCGAAACAAGCTCTTTTAGACCGAAACGAGCTAAATCACAACACATCGGTTTTACAAGTGTTCCTCTGATACGCGTCAAAACTTTTTCTCTTATAACTGCGCGAAAAGCATGTATTCTTGCTTAATACAGCGAAACAAGCTGTTTTAGACCGAAACGAGCTAAATCACAACACATCGGTTTTACAAGTGTTCCTCTGATACGCGTCAAAACTTTTTCTCTTATAACTGCGCGAAAAGCATGTATTCGTGCTTAATACAACGAAACAAGCTGTTTTAGACCGAAACGAGCTAAATCTGAACGCATCGGTTTTACATGTGTCCTTGTGACATGCCTTTAAAACTTTTTCTCTTATAACTGCGCGAAAAGCATGTATTCTTGCTTAATACAACGAAACAATCTGTTTTAGACCGAAACGAGCTAATTCTGAACACATCGGTTTTACAAGTATCCACGTGATACTCGTCAAAACTTTTTCTCTTATAACTGCGCGAAAAGCATGTATTCTTGCTTAATACAACGAAACAAGCTGTTTTAGACCGAAACGATCTAAATCACAACACATCGGTTTTACAAGTGTCTCTCTAATACGCGTCAAAACTTTTTCTTCTATAACTGCGCGTAAAGCATGTATTCGTGCTTAATACAATAAAACAAGTTGTTTTAGACCGAAACGAGCTAAATCTGAACACATCGGTTTTACAAGTGTCCCTGTGACACGCGTCAAAACTTTTTCTCTTATAACTGCGCGAAAAGCATGTATTCTTGCTTAACACAGCGAAACAAGCTGTTTTAGACCGAAACGAGCTAAATCACAACACAAAGGTTTTACAAGTGTTCCTCTGATACGCGTCAAAACTTTTTGTCTTATAACGTCGCGAAAAGCATGTATTCTCGCTTAATACTACGAAACAAGCTGTTTTAGACCGAAACGAGCTAAATCACAACACATCGGTTTTACAAGTGTCCATGTGATACGCGTCAAAACTTTTTCTCTTATAACTGGGCGAAAAGCATGTATTCGTGCTTAATACAACGAAACAAGCTGTTTCAGACCGAAACGAGCTAAATCTGAACACATCGGTTTTACAAGTGTCCCTGTGACACGCGTCAAAACTTTTTCTCTTATAACTGCGCGAAAAGCATGTATTCTTGCTTAATACAGCGAAACAAGCTGTTTTAGACCGAAATGAGCTAAATCAGAACACATCGGTTTTACAAGTGTTCCTCTAATACGCGTCAAAACTTTTTCTCTTATAACTGCGCGAAAAGCATGTATTCTTGCTTAATACAGCGAAACAAGCTGTTTTAAACTGAAACGAGCTAAATCACAACACATCGGTATTACAAGTGTTCCACGTGATACTCGTCAAAACTTTTTCTCTTATAACTGCGCGAAAAGCATGTATTCGTGCTTAATACAACGAAACAAGCTGTTTTAGACCGAAACGAGCTAAGTCTGAACACATCGGTTTTACAAGTGTCCCTGTGATACTCGTCAAAACTTTTTCTCTTATAACTGCGCGAAAAGCATGTATTCTTGCTTATTACAACGAAACAAGCTGTTTTAGACCGAAACGAGCTAAATCACAACACATCGGTTTTACAAGTGTCTCTCTGATACGCGTCAAAACTTTTTGTTCTATAACTGCGCGTAAAGCGTGTATTCTTGCTTAATACAACGAAACAAGCTGTTTTAGACCGAAACGAGCTAAATCTGAACACATCGGTTTTAGAAGTGTTCCTCTGATACGCGTCAAAACTTTTTCTCTTATAGCTGCGCGAAAAGCATGTATTCTTGCTTAATACAGCGAAACAAGCTGTTTTAGACCCAAACGAGCTAAATCACAACACAAAGGTTTTACAAGTGTTCCTCTGATACGCGTCAAAACTTTTTCTCTTATAACGTCGCGAAAAGCATGTATTCTTGCTTAATACTACGAAACAAGCTGTTTTAGACCGAAACGAGCTAAATCACAACACATCGGTTTTACAAGTGTCCCTGTGACACGCGTCAAAACTTTTTCTCTTATAACTGCGCGAAAAGCATGTATTCTTGCTTAATACAGTGAAACAAGCTGTTTTAGACCGAAATGAGCTAAATCACAACACATCGGTTTTACAAGTGTTCCTCTGATACGCGTCAAAACTTTTTCTCTTATAACTGCGCGAAAAGCATGTATTCTTGCTTAATACAGCGAAACAAGCTGTTTTAGACCGAAACGAGCTAAATCTGAACACATCGGTTTTACAAGTGTTCCTCTGATACGCGTCAAAACTTTTTCTCTTATAACTGCGTGAAAAGCATGTATTCGTGCTTAATACAACGAAACAAGCTGTTTCAGACCGAAACGAGCTAAATCTGAACACATCGGTTTTACAAGTGTCCCTGTGATACTCGTCAAAACTTTTTCTCTTATAACTGCGCGAAAAGCATGTATTCTTGCTTAATACAACGAAACACGCTGTTTTAGACCGAAACGAGCTATATCACAACACATCGGTTTTACAAGTGTCTCTCTGATACGCGTCAAAACTTTTTCTTCTATAACTGCGCGTAAAGCATGTATTCTTGCTTAATACAAAGAAACAAGCTGTTTTAGACCGAAACGAGCTAATTCTGAACACATCGGTTTTACAAGTGTTCCTCTGATACGCGTCAAAACTTTTTCTCATAACTGCGCGAAAAGCATGTATTCTTGCTCAATACAGCGAAACAAGCTGTTTTAGACCGAAATGAGCTAAATCACAACACATCGGTTTTACAAGTGTTCCTCTGATAGGCGTCAAAGCTTTTTCTCTTATAACTGCGCGAAAAGCATGTATTCTTGCTTAATACAGCGAAACAAGCTGTTTTAGACCGAAACGAGTTAAATCACAACACATCGGTATTACAAGTGCTCCACGTGATACTCGTCAAAACTTTTTCTCTTATAACTCCGCGAAAAGCATGTATTCGTGCTTAATACAAGGAAACAAGCTGTTTTAGACCGAAACGAGCTAAATCTGAACACATCGGTTTTACAAGTATCCACGTGATACTCGTCAAAACTTTTTCTTTTATACCTGCGCGAAAAGCTTGTATTCTTGCTTAATACAACGAAACAAGCTGTTTTAGACCGAAATGAGCTAAATCACAACACATCGGTTTTACAAGTGTCTCTCTAATACGCGTCAAAACTTTTTCTCTTATAACTGCGCGAAAAGCATGTATTATTGCTTAATACAGCGAAACAAGCTGTTTTAGACCGAAACGAGCTAAATCACAACACAAAGGTTTTACAAGTGTTCCTCTGATACGCGTCAAAACTTTTTCTCTTATAACTGCGCGAAAAGAATGTATTCTTGCTTAATACAACGAAACAAGCTGTTTTAGACCGAAACGAGCTAAATCACAACACATCGGTTTTACAAGTGTTCCTCTGATACGCGTCTAAACTTTTTCTCTTATAACTGCGCGAAAAGCATGTATTCGTGCTTAATACAACGAAACAAGCTGTTTTAGACCGAAACGAGGTAAATCTGAACACATCGGTTTTACAAGTGTCCTTGTGACATGACTTTAAAACTTTTTCTCTTATAACTGCGCGAAAAGCATGTATTCGTGCTTAATACAACGAAACAAGCTGTTTTAGACCAAAACGAGCTAGATCTGAACACATCGGTATTACAAGTGTTCCACGTGATACTCGTCTAATCTTTTTCTCTTATAACTGCGCGAAAAGCATGTATTCGTGCTTAATACAAAGAAACAAGCTGTTTTAGACCGAAACGAGCTAAATCTGAACACATCGGTTTTACAAGTGTCCCTGACACGCGTCAAAACTTTTTCTCTTATAACTGCGCGAAAAGCATGTATTCTTGCTTAATACAGCGAAACAAGCTGTTTTAGACCGAAATGAGCTAAATCACAACACATCGGTTTTACAAGTGTTCCACGTGATACTCGTCAAAACGTTTTCTCTTATAACTGCGCGAAAAGCATGTATTCGTGCTTACTACAACGAAACAAGGTGTTTTAGACCGAAACGAGCTAATTCTGAACACATCGGTTTTACAAGTATCCACGTGATACTCGTCAAAACTTTTTCTCTTATAACTGCGCGAAAAGCATGTATTCTTGCTTAATACAGCGAAACAAGCTGTTTTAGACCGAAACGAGCTAAATCACAACACATCGGTTTTACAAGTGTCTCTCTAATACGCGTCAAAACTTTTTCTCTTATAACTGCGCGAAAAGCATGTATTCTTGCTTAATACAACGAAACAATCTGTTTTAGACCGAAACGAGCTAAGTCTGAACACATCGGTTTTACAAGTATCCACGTGATACTCGTCAAAACTTTTTCTCTTATAACTGCGCGAAAAGCATGTATTCTTGCTTATTACAACGAAACAAGCTGTTTTAGACCGAAACGAGCTAAATCACAACACATCGGTTTTACAAGTGTCTCTCTGATACGCGTCAAAACTTTTTGTTCTATAACTGCGCGTAAAGCGTGTATTCTTGCTTAATACAACGAAACAAGCTGTTTTAGACCGAAACGAGCTAAATCTGAACACATCGGTTTTAGAAGTGTTCCTCTGATACGCGTCAAAACTTTTTCTCTTATAGCTGCGCGAAAAGCATGTATTCTTGCTTAATACAGCGAAACAAGCTGTTTTAGACCCAAACGAGCTAAATCACAACACAAAGGTTTTACAAGTGTTCCTCTGATACGCGTCAAAACTTTTTCTCTTATAACGTCGCGAAAAGCATGTATTCTTGCTTAATACTACGAAACAAGCTGTTTTAGACCGAAACGAGCTAAATCACAACACATCGGTTTTACAAGTGTCCCTGTGACACGCGTCAAAACTTTTTCTCTTATAACTGCGCGAAAAGCATGTATTCTTGCTTAATACAGTGAAACGAGCTGTTTTAGACCGAAATGAGCTAAATCACAACACATCGGTTTTACAAGTGTTCCTCTGATACGCGTCATAACTTTTTCTCTTATAACTGCGCGAAAAGCATGTATTCTTGCTTAATACAGCGAAACAAGCTGTTTTAGACCGAAACGAGCTAAATCTGAACACATCGGTTTTACAAGTGTTCCTCTGATACGCGTCAAAACTTTTCTCTTATAACTGCGTGAAAAGCATGTATTCGTGCTTAATACAACGAAACAAGCTGTTTCAGACCGAAACGAGCTAAATCTGAACACATCGGTTTTACAAGTGTCCCTGTGATACTCGTCAAAACTTTTTCTCTTATAACTGCGCGAAAAGCATGTATTCTTGCTTAATACAACGAAACAAGTTGTTTTAGACCGAAACGAGCTATATCACAACACATCGGTTTTACAAGTGTCTCTCTGATACGCGTCAAAACTTTTTCTTCTATAACTGCGCGTAAAGCATGTATTCTTGCTTAATACAAAGAAACAAGCTGTTTTAGACCGAAACGAGCTAATTCTGAACACATCGGTTTTACAAGTGTTCCTCTGATACGCGTCAAAACTTTTTCTCATAACTGCGCGAAAAGCATGTATTCTTGCTCAATACAGCGAAACAAGCTGTTTTAGACCGAAATGAGCTAAATCACAACACATCGGTTTTACAAGTGTTCCTCTGATAGGCGTCAAAACTTTTTCTCTTATAACTGCGCGAAAAGCATGTATTCTTGCTTAATACAGCGAAACAAGCTGTTTTAGACCGAAACGAGTTAAATCACAACACATCGGTATTACAAGTGTTCCACGTGATACTCGTCAAAAATTTTTCTCTTATAACTCCGCGAAAAGCATGTATTCGTGCTTAATACAAGGAAACAAGCTGTTTTAGACCGAAACGAGCTAAATCTGAACACATCGGTTTTACAAGTATCCACGTGATACTCGTCAAAACTTTTTCTTTTATACCTGCGCGAAAAGCTTGTATTCTTGCTTAATACAACGAAACAAGCTGTTTTAGACCGAAATGAGCTAAATCACAACACATCGGTTTTACAAGTGTCTCTCTAATACGCGTCAAAACTTTTTCTCTTATAACTGCGCGAAAAGCATGTATTATTGCTTAATACAGCGAAACAAGCTGTTTTAGACCGAAACGAGCTAAATCACAACACAAAGGTTTTACAAGTGTTCCTCTGATACGCGTCAAAACTTTTTCTCTTATAACTGCGCGAAAAGAATGTATTCTTGCTTAATACAACGAAACAAGCTGTTTTAGACCGAAACGAGCTAAATCACAACACATCGGTTTTACAAGTGTTCCTCTGATACGCGTCTAAACTTTTTCTCTTATAACTGCGCGAAAAGCATGTATTCGTGCTTAATACAACGAAACAAGCTGTTTTAGACCGAAACGAGGTAAATCTGAACACATCGGTTTTACAAGTGTCCTTGTGACATGACTTTAAAACTTTTTCTCTTATAACTGCGCGAAAAGCATGTATTCGTGCTTAATACAACGAAACAAGCTGTTTTAGACCAAAACGAGCTAGATCTGAACACATCGGTATTACAAGTGTTCCACGTGATACTCGTCTAATCTTTTTCTCTTATAACTGCGCGAAAAGCATGTATTCGTGCTTAATACAAAGAAACAAGCTGTTTTAGACCGAAACGAGCTAAATCTGAACACATCGGTTTTACAAGTGTCCCTGACACGCGTCAAAACTTTTTCTCTTATAACTGCGCGAAAAGCATGTATTCTTGCTTAATACAGCGAAACAAGCTGTTTTAGACCGAAATGAGCTAAATCACAACACATCGGTTTTACAAGTGTTCCTCTGATACGCGTCAAAACTTTTTCCCTTATAACTGCGCGAAAAGCATGTATTCTTGCTTAATACAGCGAAACAAGCTGTTTTAGACCGAAACGAGCTAAATCACAACACATCGGTATTACAAGTGTTCCACGTGATACTCGTCAAAACGTTTTCTCTTATAACTGCGCGAAAAGCATGTATTCGTGCTTACTACAACGAAACAAGGTGTTTTAGACCGAAACGAGCTAAATCTGAACACATCGGTTTTACAAGTATCCACGTGATACTCGTCAAAACTTTTTCTCTTATAACTGCGCGAAAAGCATGTATTCTTGCTTAATACAGCGAAACAAGCTGTTTTAGACCGAAACGAGGTAAATCACAACACATCGGTATTACAAGTGTTCCACGTGATACTCGTCAAAACGTTTTCTCTTATAACTGCGCGAAAAGCATGTATTCGTGCTTAATACAACGAAACAAGCTGTTTTAGACCGAAACGAGCTAAATCTGAACACATCGGTTTTACAAGTATCCACGTGATACTCGTCAAAACTTTTTCTCTTATAACTGCGCGAAAAGCATGTATTCTTGCTTAATACAACGAAACAAGCTGTTTTAGACCGAAACGATTTAAATCACAACACATCGGTTTTACAAGTGTCTCTCTAATACGCGTCAAAACGTTTTCTTCTATAACTGCGCGAAAAGCATGTATTCTTGCTTAATACAGCGAAACAAGCTGTTTTAAACTGAAACGAGCCAAATCACAACACATCGGTATTACAAGTGTTCCACGTGATACTCGTCAAAACTTTTGCTCTTATAACTGCGCGAAAAGCCTGTATTCGTGCTTAATACAACGAAACAAGCTGTTTTAGACCGAAACGAGCTAAATCTGAACACATCGGTTTTACAAGTATCCACGTGATACTCGTCCAAACTTTTTCTCTTATAACTGCACGGAAAGCATGTATTCTTGCTTAATACAACGAAACAAGCTGTTTTAGACCGAAACGAGCTAAATCAAAACACATCGGTTTTACAAGTGTTCTTGATACGCGTCAAAACTTTTTCTTCTATAACTGCGCGTAAAGCATGTATTCGTGCTTAATACAACGAAACAAGCTGTTTTAGACCGAAACGATCTAAATCACAACACATCGGTTTTACAAGTGTCTCTCTAATACGCGTCAAAACTTTTTCTTCTATAACTGCGCGTAAAGCATGTATTCGTGCTTAATACAACAAAACAAGTTGTTTTAGACCGAAACGAGCTAAATCTGAACACATCGGTTTTACAAGTGTCCCTGTGACACGCGTCAAAACTTTTTCTCTTATAACTGCGCGAAAAGCATGTATTCTTGCTTAATACAGCGAAACAAGCTGTTTTAGACCGAAACGAGCTAAATCACAACACAAAGGTTTTACAAGTGTTCCTCTGATACGCGTCAAAACTTTTTGTCTTATAACGTCGCGAAAAGCATGTATTCTCGCTTAATACTACGAAACAAGCTGTTTTAGACCGAAACGAGCTAAATCACAACACATCGGTTTTACAAGTGTCCATGTGATACGCGTCAAAACTTTTTCTCTTATAACTGGGCGAAAAGCATGTATTCGTGCTTAATACAACGAAACAAGCTGTTTCAGACCGAAACGAGCTAAATCTGAACACATCGGTTTTACAAGTGTCCCTGTGACACGCGTCAAAACTTTTTCTCTTATAACTGCGCGAAAAGCATGTATTCTTGCTTAATACAGCGAAACAAGCTGTTTTAGACCGAAATGAGCTAAATCAGAACACATCGGTTTTACAAGTGTTCCTCTAATACGCGTCAAAACTTTTTCTCTTATAACTGCGCGAAAAGCATGTATTCTTGCTTAATACAGCGAAACAAGCTGTTTTAAACTGAAACGAGCTAAATCACAACACATCGGTATTACAAGTGTTCCACGTGATACTCGTCAAAACTTTTTCTCTTATAACTGCGCGAAAAGCATGTATTCGTGCTTAATACAACGAAACAAGCTGTTTTAGACCGAAACGAGCTAAATCTGAACACATCGGTTTTACAAGTATCCACGTGATACTCGTCAAAACTTTTTCTCTTATAACTGCACGAAAAGCATGTATTCTTGCTTAATACAACGAAACAAGCTGTTTTAGACCGAAACGAGCTAATCACAACACATCGGTTTTACAAGTGTTCTTGATACGCGTCAAAACTTTTTCTTCTATAACTGCGCGTAAAGCATGTATTCGTGCTTAATACAACGAAACAAGCTGTTTTAGACCGAAACGAGCTAAATCTGAACACATCGTTTTTACAAGTGTTCCTCTGATACGCGTCAAAACTTTTTCTCTTATAACTGCGCGAAAAGCATGTATTCTTGCTTAATACAGCGAAAGAAGCTGTTTTAGACCGAAACGAGCTCAATCACAACACATCGGTTTTACAAGTGTTCCTCTGATACGCGTCAAAACTTTTTCTCTTATAACTGCGCGAAAAGCATGTATTCGTGCTTAATACAACGAAACAAGCTGTTTTAGACCGAAACGAGCTAAATCTGAACCCATCGGTTTTACAAGTATCCACGTGATACTCGTCAAAACTTTTTCTCTTATAACTGCACGAAAAGCATGTATTCTTGCTTAATACAACGAAACAAGCTGTTTTAGACCGAAACGAGCTAATCACAACACATCGGTTTTACAAGTGTTCTTGATACGCGTCAAAACTTTTTCTTCTATAACTGCGCGTAAAGCATGTATTCGTGCTTAATACAACGAAACAAGCTGTTTTAGACCAAAACGAGCTAGATCTGAACACATCGGTTTTCCAAGTATCCACGTGATACTCGTCAAAACTTTTTCTCTTATAACTGCGCGAAAAGCATGTATTCTTGCTTAATACAGCGAAACAAGCTGTTTTAGACCGAAATGAGCTAAATCACAACACATCGGTTTTACAAGTGTTCCTCTGATACGCGTCAAAACTTTTTCTCTTATAACTGCGCGAAAAGCATGTATCCTTGCTTAATACAGCGAAACAAGCTGTTTTACACCGAAACGAGCTAAATCACAACACATCGGTATTACAAGTGTTCCACGTGATACTCGTCAAAACGTTTTCTCTTATAACTGCGCGAAAAGCATGTATTCGTGCTTACTACGACGAAACAAGGTGTTTTAGACCGAAACGGGCTAAATCTGAAAACATCGGTTTTACAAGTATCCACGTGACACGCGTCAAAACTTTTTCTCTTATAACTGCGCGAAAAGCATGTATTCTTGCTTAATACAGCGAAACAAGCTGTTTTAAACTGAAACGAGCTAAATCACAACACATCGGTATTACAAGTGTTCCACGTGATACTCGTCAAAACTTTTTCTCTTATAACTGCGCGAAAAGCATGTATTCGTGCTTAATACAACGAAACAAGCTGTTTTAGACCGAAACGAGCTAAATCTGAACACATCGGTTTTACAAGTATCCACGTGATACTCGTCAAAACTTTTTCTCTTATAACTGCACGAAAAGCATGTATTCTTGCTTAATACAACGAAACAAGCTGTTTTAGACCGAAATGAGCTAAATCACAACACATCGGTTTTACAAGTGTTCCTCTGATACGCGTCAAAACTTTTTCTCTTATAACTGCGCGAAAAGCATGTATTCTTGCTTAATACAGCGAAACAAGCTGTTTTAGACCGAAACGAGCTAAATCTGAACACATCGGTTTTACAAGTATCCACGTGATACTCGTCAAAACTTTTTCTCTTATAACTGCGCGAAAAGCATGTATTCTTGCTTAATACAAAGAAACAAGCTGTTTAAGACCGAAACGAGCTAAATCACAACACATCGGTTTTACAAGTGTTCCTCTGATACGCGTCAAACCTTTTTCTCTTATAACTGCGCGAAAAGCATGTATTCTTGCTTAATACAGCGAAACAAGCTGTTTTAGACCGAAACGAGCTAAATCACAACACATCGGTATTACAAGTGTTCCACGTGATACTCGTCAAAACGTTTTCTCTTATAACTGCGCGAAAAGCATGTATTCGTGCTTACTACAACGAAACAAGGTGTTTTAGACCGAAACGAGCTAAATCTGAAAACATCGGTTTTACAAGTATCCACGTGATACTCGTCAAAACTTTTTCTCTTATAACTGCGCGAAAAGCATGTATTCTTGCTTAATACAACGAAACAAGCTGTTTTAGACCGAAACGATCTAAGTCACAGCACATCGGTTTTACAAGTGTCTCTCTAATACGCGTCAAAACTTTTTCTTCTATAACTGCGCGTAAAGCATGTATTCGTGCTTAATACAACAAAACAAGTTGTTTTAGACCGAAACGAGCTAAATCTGAACACATCGGTTTTACAAGTGTCCCTGTGACACGCGTCAAAACTTTTTCTCTTATAACTGCGCGAAAAGCATGTATTCTTGCTTAATACAGCGAAACAAGCTGTTTTAGACCGAAACGAGCTAAATCACAACACAAAGGTTTTACAAGTGTTCCTCTGATACGCGTCAAAACTTTTTGTCTTATAACGTCGCGAAAAGCATGTATTCTTGCTTAATACTACGAAACAAGCTGTTTTAGACCGAAACGAGCTAAATCACAACACATCGGTTTTACAAGTGTTCCTCTGATACGCGTCTAAACTTTTTCTCTTATAACTGCGCGAAAAGCATGTATTCGTGCTTAATACAACGAAACAAGCCGTTTCAGACCGAAACGAGCTAAATCTGAACACATCGGTTTTACAAGTGTCCCTGTGACACGCGTCAAAACTTTTTCTCTTATAACTGCGCGAAAAGCATGTATTCTTGCCTAATACAGCGAAACAAGCTGTTTTAGACCGAAATGAGCTCTTATAACTGCGCGAAAAGAATGTTCTCTTGCTTAATACAACGAAACAAGCTGTTTTAGACCGAAACGAGCTAATCACAACACATCGGTTTTACAAGTGTTCTTGATACGCGTCAAAACTTTTTCTTCTATAACTGCGCGTAAAGCATGTATTCGTGCTTAATACAACGAAACAAGCTGTTTTAGACCGAAACGAGCTAAATCTGAACACATCGTTTTTACAAGTGTTCCTCTGATACGCGTCAAAACTTTTTCTCTTATAACTGCGCGAAAAGCATGTATTCTTGCTTAATACAGCGAAAGAAGCTGTTTTAGACCGAAACGAGCTAAATCACAACACATCGGTTTTACAAGTGTTCCTCTGATACGCGTCAAAACTTTTTCTCTTATAACTGCGCGAAAAGCATGTATTCTTGCTTAATACAGCGAAACAAGCTGTTTTAGACCGAAACGAGCTAAATCACAACACATTGGTTTTACAAGTGTTCCTCTGATACGCGTCAAAACTTTTTCTCTTATAACTGCGCGAAAAGCATGTATTCTTGCTTAATACAGCGAAACAAGCTGTTTTAGACCGAAATGAGCTAAATCACAACACATCGGTTTTACAAGTGTTCCTCTGATACGCGTCAAAACTTTTTCTCTTATAACTGCGCGAAAAGCATGTATTCTTGCTTAATACAGCGAAACAAGCTGTTTTAGACCGAAACGAGCTAAATCACAACACATCGGTTTTACAAGTGTTCCTCTGATACGCGTCTAAACTTTTTCTCTTATAACTGGGCGACAAGCATGTATTCGTGCTTAATAAAACGAAACAAGCTGTTTTAGACCGAAACGAGCTAAATCTGAACACATCGGTTTAACAAGTGTCCCTGTGACACGCGTCAACACTTTTTCTCTTATAACTGCGCGAAAAGCATGTATTCTTGCTTAATACAGCGAACCAAGCTGTTTTAGACCGAAACGAGCTAAATCACAACACATCGGTTTCACAAGTGTTCCACGTGATACTCGTCAAAACTTTTTCTCTTATAACTGCGCGAAAAGCATGTATTCGTGCTTAATACAACGAAACAAGCTGTTTTAGACCGAAACGAGCTAAATCTGAACACATCGGTTTTACAAGTATCCACGTGATACTCGTCAAAACTTTTTCTCTTATAACTGCACGGAAAGCATGTATTCTTGCTTAATACAACGAAACAAGCTGTTTTAGACCGAAACGAGCTAAATCAAAACACATCGGTTTTACAAGTGTTCTTGATACGCGTCAAAACTTTTTCTTCTATAACTGCGCGTAAACATGTATTCGTGCTTAATACAACGAAACAAGCTGTTTTAGACCGAAACGAGCTAAATCTGAACACATCGTTTTTACAAGTGTTCCTCTGATACGCGTCAAAACTTTTTCTCTTATAACTGCGCGAAAAGCATGTATTCTTGCTTAATACAGCGAAACAAGCTGTTTTAGACCGAAACGAGCTAAATCACAACACATCGGTTTTACAAGTGTTCCTCTGATACGCGTCAAAACTTTTTCTCTTATAACTGCGCGAAAAGCATGTATTCTTGCTTAATACAGCGAAACAAGCTGTTTTAGACCGAAACGAGCTAAATCACAACACATCGGTTTTACAAGTGTTCCTCTGATACGCGTCAAAACTTTTTCTCTTATAACTGCGCGAAAAGCATGTATTCTTGCTTAATACAGCGAAACAAGCTGTTTTAGACCGAAACGAGCTAAATCACAACACATTGGTTTTACAAGTGTTCCTCTGATACGCGTCAAAACTTTTTCTCTTATAACTGCGCGAAAAGCATGTATTCTTGCTTAATACAGCGAAACAAGCTGTTTTAGACCGAAATGAGCTAAATCACAACACATCGGTTTTACAAGTGTTCCTCTGATACGCGTCAAAACTTTTTCTCTTATAACTGCGCGAAAAGCATGTATTCTTGCTTAATACAGCGAAACAAGCTGTTTTAGACCGAAACGAGCTAAATCACAACACATCGGTTTTACAAGTGTCTCTCTAATACGCGTCAAAACTTTTTCTCTTATAACTGCGCGAAAA
The DNA here is from genome assembly GCF_052857255.1 of Amblyomma americanum. Classification (NCBI taxonomy): domain Eukaryota; kingdom Metazoa; phylum Arthropoda; class Arachnida; order Ixodida; family Ixodidae; genus Amblyomma; species Amblyomma americanum. Next base: position 150,947 of record NW_027526618.1, read on the forward strand.
GCATGTATTCTTGCTTAATACAACGAAACAAGCTGTTTTAGACCGAAACGAGCTAAATCACAACACATCGGTTTTACAAGTGTCTCTCTAATACGCGTCAAAACTTTTTCTCTTATAACTGCGCGAAAAGCATGTATTCTTGCTTAATACAACGAAACAAGCTGTTTAAGACCGAAACGAGCTAAATCACAACACATCGGTTTTACAAGTGTCTCTCTAATACGCGTCAAAACTTTTTCTCTTATAACTGCGCGAAAAGCATGTATTCTTGCTTAATACAACGAAACAAGCTGTTTTAGACCGAAACGAGCTAAGTCTGAACACATCGGTTTTACAAGTATCCACGTGATACTCGTCAAAACTTTTTCTCTTATAACTGCGCGAAAAGCATGTATTCTTGCTTAATACAGCGAAACAAGCTGTTTTAGACCGAAATGAGCTAAATCACAACACATCGGTTTTACAAGTGTTCCTCTGATACGCGTCAAAACTTTTTCTCTTATAACTGCGCGAAAAGCATGTATTCCTGCTTAATACAGCGAAACAAGCTGTTTTAGACCGAAACGAGCTAAATCACAACACATCGGTATTACAAGTGTTCCACGTGATACTCGTCAAAACGTTTTCTCTTATAACTGCGCGAAAAGCATGTATTCGTGCTTACTACAACGAAACAAGGTGTTTTAGACCGAAACGAGCTAAATCTGAAAACATCGGTTTTACAAGTATCCACGTGATACTCAAAACTTTTTCTCTTATAACTGCGCGAAAAGCATGTATTCTTGCTTAATACAACGAAACAAGCTGTTTTAGACCGAAACGATCTAAATCACAACACATCGGTTTTACAAGTGTCTCTCTAATACGCGTCAAAACTTTTTCTTCTATAACTGCGCGTAAAGCATGTATTCGTGCTTAATACAACAAAACAAGTTGTTTTAGACCGAAACGAGCTAAATCTGAACACATCGGTTTTACAAGTGTCCCTGTGACACGCGTCAAAACTTTTTCTCTTATAACTGCGCGAAAAGCATGTATTCTTGCTTAATACAGCGCAACAAGCTGTTTTAGACCGAAACGAGCTAAATCACAACACAAAGGTTTTACAAGTGTTCCTCTGATACGCGTCAAAACTTTTTGTCTTATAACGTCGCGAAAAGCATGTATTCTTGCTTAATACTACGAAACAAGCTGTTTTAGACCGAAGCGAGCTAAATCACAACACATCGGTTTTACAAGTGTTCCTCTGATAAGCGTCTAAACTTTTTCTCTTATAACTGCGCGAAAAGCATGTATTCGTGCTTAATACAACGAAACAAGCTGTTTCAGACCGAAACGAGCTAAATCTGAACACATCGGTTTTACAAGTGTCCCTGTGACACGCGTCAAAACTTTTTCTCTTATAACTGCGCGAAAAGCATGTATTCTTGCTTAATACAGCGAAACAAGCTGTTTTAGACCGAAATGAGCTAAATCAGAACACATCGGTTTTACAAGTGTTCCTCTGATACGCGTCAAAACTTTTTCTCTTATAACTGCGCGAAAAGCATGTATTCTTGCTTAATACAGCGAAACAAGCTGTTTTAAACTGAAACGAGCTAAATCACAACACATCGGTATTACAAGTGTTCCACGTGATACTCGTCAAAACTTTCTCTTATAACTGCGCGAAAAGCATGTATTCATGCTTAATACAACGAAACAAGCTGTTTTAGACCGAAACGAGCTAAATCTGAACACATCGGTTTTACAAGTATCCACGTGATACTCGTCAAAACTTTTTCTCTTATAACTGCACGAAAAGCATGTATTCTTGCTTAATACAACGAAACAAGCTGTTTTAGACCGAAACGAGCTAATCACAACACATCGGTTTTACAAGTGTCTCTCTAATACGCGTCAAAACTTTTTCTCTTATAACTGCGCGAAAAGCATGTATTCTTGCTTAATACAACGAAACAAGCTGTTTTAGACCGAAACGAGCTAAATCACAACACATCGGTTTTACAAGTGTCTCTCTAATACGCGTCAAAACTTTTTCTCTTATAACTGCGCGAAAAGCATGTATTCTTGCTTAATACAACGAAACAAGCTGTTTAAGACCGAAACGAGCTAAATCACAACACATCGGTTTTACAAGTGTCTCTCTAATACGCGTCAAAACTTTTTCTCTTATAACTGCGCGAAAAGCATGTATTCTTGCTTAATACAACGAAACAAGCTGTTTTAGACCGAAACGAGCTAAGTCTGAACACATCGGTTTTACAAGTATCCACGTGATACTCGTCAAAACTTTTTCTCTTATAACTGCGCGAAAAGCATGTATTCTTGCTTAATACAGCGAAACAAGCTGTTTTAGACCGAAATGAGCTAAATCACAACACATCGGTTTTACAAGTGTTCCTCTGATACGCGTCAAAACTTTTTCTCTTATAACTGCGCGAAAAGCATGTATTCCTGCTTAATACAGCGAAACAAGCTGTTTTAGACCGAAACGAGCTAAATCACAACACATCGGTATTACAAGTGTTCCACGTGATACTCGTCAAAACGTTTTCTCTTATAACTGCGCGAAAAGCATGTATTCGTGCTTACTACAACGAAACAAGGTGTTTTAGACCGAAACGAGCTAAATCTGAAAACATCGGTTTTACAAGTATCCACGTGATACTCAAAACTTTTTCTCTTATAACTGCGCGAAAAGCATGTATTCTTGCTTAATACAACGAAACAAGCTGTTTTAGACCGAAACGATCTAAATCACAACACATCGGTTTTACAAGTGTCTCTCTAATACGCGTCAAAACTTTTTCTTCTATAACTGCGCGTAAAGCATGTATTCGTGCTTAATACAACAAAACAAGTTGTTTTAGACCGAAACGAGCTAAATCTGAACACATCGGTTTTACAAGTGTCCCTGTGACACGCGTCAAAACTTTTTCTCTTATAACTGCGCGAAAAGCATGTATTCTTGCTTAATACAGCGCAACAAGCTGTTTTAGACCGAAACGAGCTAAATCACAACACAAAGGTTTTACAAGTGTTCCTCTGATACGCGTCAAAACTTTTTGTCTTATAACGTCGCGAAAAGCATGTATTCTTGCTTAATACTACGAAACAAGCTGTTTTAGACCGAAGCGAGCTAAATCACAACACATCGGTTTTACAAGTGTTCCTCTGATAAGCGTCTAAACTTTTTCTCTTATAACTGCGCGAAAAGCATGTATTCGTGCTTAATACAACGAAACAAGCTGTTTCAGACCGAAACGAGCTAAATCTGAACACATCGGTTTTACAAGTGTCCCTGTGACACGCGTCAAAACTTTTTCTCTTATAACTGCGCGAAAAGCATGTATTCTTGCTTAATACAGCGAAACAAGCTGTTTTAGACCGAAATGAGCTAAATCAGAACACATCGGTTTTACAAGTGTTCCTCTGATACGCGTCAAAACTTTTTCTCTTATAACTGCGCGAAAAGCATGTATTCTTGCTTAATACAGCGAAACAAGCTGTTTTAAACTGAAACGAGCTAAATCACAACACATCGGTATTACAAGTGTTCCACGTGATACTCGTCAAAACTTTCTCTTATAACTGCGCGAAAAGCATGTATTCATGCTTAATACAACGAAACAAGCTGTTTTAGACCGAAACGAGCTAAATCTGAACACATCGGTTTTACAAGTATCCACGTGATACTCGTCAAAACTTTTTCTCTTATAACTGCACGAAAAGCATGTATTCTTGCTTAATACAACGAAACAAGCTGTTTTAGACCGAAACGAGCTAATCACAACACATCGGTTTTACAAGTGTTCTTGATACGCGTCAAAACTTTTTCTTCTATAACTGCGCGTAAAGCATGTATTCGTGCTTAATACAACGAAACAAGTTGTTTTAGACCGAAACGAGCTAAATCTGAACACATCGTTTTTACAAGTGTTCCTCTGATACGCGTCAAAACTTTTTCTCTTTTAACTGCGCGAAAAGCATGTATTCTTGCTTAATACAGCGAAAGAAGCTGTTTTAGACCGAAACGAGCTAAATCACAACACATCGGTTTTACAAGTGTTCCTCTGATAAGCGTCAAACCTTTTTCTCTTATAACTGCGCGAAAACCATGTATTCTTGCTTAATACAGCGAAACAAGCTGTTTTAGACCGAAACGAGCTAAATCACAACACATTGGTTTTACAAGTGTTCCTCTGATACGCGTCAAAACTTTTTCTCTTATAACTGCGCGAAAAGCATGTATTCTTGCTTAATACAGCGAAACAAGCTGTTTTAGACCGAAATGAGCTAAATCACAACACATCGGTTTTACAAGTGTTCCTCTGATACGCGTCAAAACTTTTTCTCTTATAACTGCGCGAAAAGCATGTATTCTTGCTTAATACAGCGAAACAAGCTGTTTTAGACCGAAACGAGCTAAATCACAAGACATCGGTATTACAAGTGTTCCACGTGATACTCGTCAAAACTTTTTCTCTTATAACTGCGCGAAAAGCATGTATTCGTGCTTAATACAACGAAACAAGCTGTTTTAGACCGAAACGAGCTAAATCTGAACACATCGGTTTTACAAGTATCCACGTGATACTCGCCAAAACTTTATATTATAACTGCGCGAAAAGCATGTATTCTTGCTTAATACAACGAAACAAGCTGTTTAAGACCGAAACGAGCTAAATCACAACACATCGGTTTTACAAGTGTCTCTCTAATACGCGTCAAAACGTTTTCTCTTATAACTGCGCGAAAAGCATGTATTCTTGCTTAATACAACGAAACAAGATGTTTTAGACCGAAACGAGCTAAATCTGAACACATCGGTTTTACAAGTATCCACGTGTTACTCGTCAAATCTTTTTCTCTTATAACTGTGCGAAAAGCATGTATTCTTGCTTAATACAGCGAAACAAGCTGTTTTAGACCGAAATGAGCTAAATCACAACACATCGGTTTTACAAGTGTTCCACGTGATACTCGTCAAAACTTTTTCTCTTATAACTGCGCGAAAAGCATGTATTCGTGCTTAATACAACGAAATAAGTTGTTTTAGACCGAAACAAGCTTAATCTGAACACATCGGTTTTACAAGTATCCACGTGATACCCGTCAAAACTTTTTCTCTTATAACTGCGCGAAAAGCATGTATGCTTGCTTAATACAACGAAACAAGCTGTTTTAGACCGAAACGAGCTAAATCACAACACATCGGTTTTACAAGTGTTCCTCTGATACGCGTCTAAACTTTTTCTCTTATAACTGCGCGACAAGCATGTATTCGTGCTTAATAAAACGAAACAAGCTGTTTTAGACCGAAACGAGCTAAATCTGAACACATCGGTTTAACAAGTGTCCCTGTGACACGCGTCAACACTTTTTCTCTTATAACTGCGCGAAAAGCATGTATTCTTGCTTAATACAGCGAAACAAGCTGTTTTAGACCGAAACGAGCTAAATCACAACACATCGGTTTTACAAGTGTTCCTCTGATACGCGTCTAAACTTTTTCTCTTATAACTGCGCGAAAAGCATGTATTCGTGCTAAATACAACGAAACAAGTTGTTTTAGACCGAAACGAGCTAAATCTGAACACATCGGTTTTACAAGTGTCCCTGTGACACGCGTCAAAACTTTTTCTCTTATAACTGCGCGAAAAGCATGTATTCTTGCTTAATACAGCGAAACAAGCTGTTTTAGACCGAAACGAGCTAAATCACAACACATCGGTTTCACAAGTGTTCCTCTGATACGCGTCAAAATTTTTCTCTTATAACTGCGCGAAAAGCATGTATTTTTGCTTAATATAGCGAAACAAGCTGTTTTAAACCGAAACGAGCTAAATCACAACACATCGGTATTACAAGTGTTCCACGTGATACTCGTCAAAACTTTTTCTCTTATAACTGCGCGAAAAGCATGTATTCGTGCTTAATACAACGAAACAAGCTCTTTTAGACCGAAACGAGCTAAATCTGAACACATCGGTTTTACAAGTATCCACGTGATACTCGTCAAAACTTTTTCTCTTATAACTGCGCGAAAAGCATGTATTCTTGCTTAATACAACGAAACAAGCTGTTTTAGACCGAAACGAGCTAAATCACAACACATCGGTTTTACAAGTGTTCTTGATACGCGTCAAAACTTTTTCTTCTATAACTGCGCGTAAAGCATGTATTCGTGCTTAATACAACGAAGCAAGCTGTTTTAGACCGAAACGAGCTAAATCTGAACACATCGGTGTTACAAGTGTTCCTCTGATACGCGTCAAAACTTTTTCTCTTATAACTGCGCGAAAAGCATGTATTCTTGCTTAATACAGTGAAACAAGCTGTTTTAAACCGAAACGAGCTAAATCACAACACATCGGCTTTACAAGTGTTCCTCTGATACGCGTCAAAACTTTTTCTCTTATAACTGCGCGAAAAGCATGTATTCTTGCTTAATACAGCGAAACAAGTTGTTTTAGACCGAAACGAGCTAAATCACAACACATTGTTTTTACAAGTGTTCCTCTGATACGCGTCAAAACTTTTTCTCTTATAACTGCGCGAAAAGCATGTATTCTTGCTTAATACAGCGAAACAAGCTGTTTTAGACCGAAATGAGCTAAATCACAACACATCGGTTTTACAAGTGTTCCTCTGAAACGCGTCAAAACTTTTTCTCTTATAACTGCGCGAAAAGCATGTATTCTTGCTTAATACAGCGAAACAAGCTGTTTTAGACCGAAACGAGCTAAATCACAACACATCGGTATTACAAGTGTTCCACGTGATACTCGTCAAAACTTTTTCTCTTATAACTGCGCGAAAAGCATGTATTCGTGCTTAATACAACAAAACAAGCTGTTTTAGACCGAAACGAGCTAAATCTGAACACATCGGTTTTACAAGTATCCACGTGATACTCGTCAAAACTTTTTCTCTTATAACTGCGCGAAAAGCATGTATTCTTGCTTAATACAACGAAACAAGCTGTTTAAGACCGAAACGAGCTAAATCACAACACATCGGTTTACAAGTGTCTCTCTAATACGCGTCAAAACTTTTTCTCTTATAACTGCGCGAAAAGCATGTATTCTTGCTTAATACAACGAAACAAGCTGTTTTAGACCGAAACGAGCTAAATCTGAACACATCGGTTTTACAAGTATCCACGTGATACTCGTTAAAACTTTTTCTCTTATAACTGCGCGAAAAGCATGTATTCTTGCTTAATACAGCGAAACAAGCTGTTTTAGACCGAAATGAGCTAAATCACAACACATCGGTTTTACAAGTGCTCCTCTGATACGCGTCAAAACTTTTTCTCTTATAACTGCGCGAAAAGCATGTATTCTTGCTTAATACAGCGAAACAAGCTGTTTTAGACCGAAACGAGCTAAATCACAACACATCGGTATTACAAGTGTTCCACGTGATACTCGTCAAAACTTTTTCTCTTATAACTGCGCGAAAAGCATGTATTCGTGCTTAATACAACGAAACAAGCTGTTTTAGACCGAAACGAGCTTAATCTGAAAACATCGGTTTTACAAGTATCCACGTGATACTCGTCAAAACTTTTTCTCTTATAACTGCGCGAAAAGCATGTATTCTTGCTTAATACAGCGAAACAAGCTGTTTTAGACCGAAACGAGCTAAATCACAACACATCGGTTTTACAAGTGTTCCTCTGATACGCGTCTAAACTTTTTCTCTTATAACTGCGCGAAAAGCATGTATTCGTGCTAAATACAACGAAACAAGCTGTTCTAGACCGAAACGAGCTAAATCTGAACACATCGGTTTTACAAGTATCCACGTGATACTCGTCAAAACTTTTTCTCTTATAACTTCGCTAAAAGCATGTATTCTTGCTTAATACAACGAAACAAGCTGTTTTAGACCGAAACGAGCTAAATCACAACACATCGGTTTTACAAGTGTCTCTCTAATACGCGTCAAAACTTTTTCTCTTATAACTGCACGGAAAGCATGTATTCTTGCTTAATACAACGAAACAAGCTGTTTTAGACCGAAACGAGCTAAATCAAAAACACATCGGTTTTACAAGTGTTCTTGATACGCGTCAAAACTTTTTCTTCTATAACTGCGCGTAAAGCATGTATTCGTGCTTAATACAACGAAACAAGCTGTTTTAGACCGAAACGAGCTAAATCACAACACATCGGTTTTACAAGTGTCTCTCTAATACGCGTCAAAACTTTTTCTCTTATAACTGCACGGAAAGCATGTATTCTTGCTTAATACAACGAAACAAGCTGTTTTAGACCGAAACGAGCTAAATCAAAACACATCGGTTTTACAAGTGTTCTTGATACGCGTCAAAACTTTTTCTTCTATAACTGCGCGTAAAGCATGTATTCGTGCTTAATACAACGAAACAAGCTGTTTTAGACCGAAACGAGCTAAATCTGAACACATCGTTTTTACAAGTGTTCCTCTGATACGCGTCAAAACTTTTTCTCTTATAACTGCGCGAAAAGCATGTATTCTTGCTTAATACAGCGAAACAAGCTGTTTTAGACCGAAACGAGCTAAATCACAACACATCGGTTTTACAAGTGTTCCTCTGATACGCGTCAAAACTTTTTCTCTTATAACTGCGCGAAAAGCATGTATTCTTGCTTAATACAGCGAAACAAGCTGTTTTAGACCGAAACGAGCTAAATCACAACACATCGGTTTTACAAGTGTTCCTCTGATACGCGTCAAAACTTTTTCTCTTATAACTGCGCGAAAAGCATGTATTCTTGCTTAATACAGCGAAACAAGCTGTTTTAGACCGAAACGAGCTAAATCACAACACATTGGTTTTACAAGTGTTCCTCTGATACGCGTCAAAACTTTTTCTCTTATAATTGCGCGAAAAGCATGTATTCTTGCTTAATACAGCGAAACAAGCTGTTTTAGACCCAAATGAGCTAAATGACAACACATCGGTTTTACAAGTGTTCCTCTGATACGCGTCAAAACTTTTTCTCTTATAACTGCGCGAAAAGCATGTATTCTTGCTTAATACAGCGAAACAAGTTGTTTTAGACCGAAACGAGCTAAATCACAACACATCGGTTTTACAAGTGTCTCTCTAATACGCGTCAAAACTTTTTCTCTTATAACTGCGCGAAAAGCATGTATTCTTGCTTAATACAATGAAACAAGCTGTTTTAGACCGAAACGAGCTAAATCACAACACATCGGTTTTACAAGTGTCTCTCTAATACGCGTCAAAACTTTTTCTCTTATAACTGCGCGAAAAGCATGTATTCTTGCTTAATACAACGAAACAAGCTGTTTAAGACCGAAACGAGCTAAATCACAACACATCGGTTTTACAAGTGTCTCTCTAATACGCGTCAAAACTTTTTCTCTTATAACTGCGCGAAAAGCATGTATTCTTGCTTAATACAACGAAACAAGCTGTTTTAGACCGAAACGAGCTAAGTCTGAACACATCGGTTTTACAAGTATCCACGTGATACTCGTCAAAACTTTTTCTCTTATAACTGCGCGAAAAGCATGTATTCTTGCTTAATACAGCGAAACAAGCTGTTTTAGACCGAAATGAGCTAAATCACAACACATCGGTTTTACAAGTGTTCCTCTGATACGCGTCAAAACTTTTTCTCTTATAACTGCGCGAAAAGCATGTATTCCTGCTTAATACAGCGAAACAACCTGTTTTAGACCGAAACGAGCTAAATCACAACACATCGGTATTACAAGTGTTCCACGTGATACTCGTCAAAACGTTTTCTCTTATAACTGCGCGAAAAGCATGTATTCGTGCTTACTACAACGAAACAAGGTGTTTTAGACCGAAACGAGCTAAATCTGAAAACATCGGTTTTACAAGTATCCACGTGATACTCGTCAAAACTTTTTCTCTTATAACTGCGCGAAAAGCATGTATTCTTGCTTAATACAACGAAACAAGCTGTTTTAGACCGAAACGATCTAAATCACAACACATCGGTTTTACAAGTGTCTCTCTAATACGCGTCAAAACTTTTTCTTCTATAACTGCGCGTAAAGCATGTATTCGTGCCTAATACAACAAAACAAGTTGTTTTAGACCGAAACGAGCTAAATCTGAACACATCGGTTTTACAAGTGTCCCTGTGACACGCGTCAAAACTTTTTCTCTTATAACTGCGCGAAAAGCATGTATTCTTGCTTAATACAGCGCAACAAGCTGTTTTAGACCGAAACGAGCTAAATCACAACACAAAGGTTTTACAAGTGTTCCTCTGATACGCGTCAAAACTTTTTGTCTTATAACGTCGCGAAAAGCATGTATTCTTGCTTAATACTACGAAACAAGCTGTTTTAGACCGAAGCGAGCTAAATCACAACACATCGGTTTTACAAGTGTTCCTCTGATACGCGTCTAAACTTTTTCTCTTATAACTGCGCGAAAAGCATGTATTCGTGCTTAATACAACGAAACAAGCTGTTTCAGACCGAAACGAGCTAAATCTGAACACATCGGTTTTACAAGTGTCCCTGTGACACGCGTCAAAACTTTTTCTCTTATAACTGCGCGAAAAGCATGTATTCTTGCTTAATACAGCGAAACAAGCTGTTTTAGACCGAAATGAGCTAAATCAGAACACATCGGTTTTACAAGTGTTCCTCTGATACGCGTCAAAACTTTTTCTCTTATAACTGCGCGAAAAGCATGTATTCTTGCTTATTACAGCGAAACAAGCTGTTTTAAACTGAAACGAGCTAAATCACAACACATCGGTATTACAAGTGTTCCACGTGATACTCGTCAAAACTTTTTCTCTTATAACTGCGCGAAAAGCATGTATTCATGCTTAATACAACGAAACAAGCTGTTTTAGACCGAAACGAGCTTAATCTGAACACATCGGTTTTACAAGTATCCACGTGATACTCGTCAAAACTTTTTCTCTTATAACTGCACGAAAAGCATGTATTCTTGCTTAATACAACGAAACAAGCTGTTTTAGACCGAAACGAGCTAATCACAACACATCGGTTTTACAAGTGTTCTTGATACGCGTCAAAACTTTTTCTTCTATAACTGCGCGTAAAGCATGTATTCGTGCTTAATACAACGAAACAAGCTGTTTTAGACCGAAACGAGCTAAATCTGAACACATTGTTTTTACAAGTGTTCCTCTGATACGCGTCAAAACTTTTTCTCTTATAACTGCGCGAAAAGCATGTATTCTTGCTTAATACAGCGAAAGAAGCTGTTTTAGACCGAAACGAGCTAAATCACAACACATCGGTTTTACAAGTGTTCCTCTGATAAGCGTCAAAACTTTTTCTCTTATAACTGCGCGAAAAGCATGTATTCTTGCTTAATACAGCGAAACAAGCTGTTTTAGACCGAAACGAGCTAAATCACAACACATTGGTTTTACAAGTGTTCCTCTGATACGCGTCAAAACTTTTTTATTATAACTGCGCGAAAAGCATGTATTCTTGCTTAATACAGCGAAACAAGCTGTTTTAGACCGAAATGAGCTAAATCACAACACATCGGTTTTACAAGTGTTCCTCTGATACGCGTCAAAACTTTTTCTCTTATAACTGCGCGAAAAGCATGTATTCTTGCTTAATACAGCGAAACAAGCTGTTTTAGACCGAAACGAGCTAAATCACAAGACATCGGTATTACAAGTGTTCCACGTGATACTCGTCAAAACTTTTTCTCTTATAACTGCGCGAAAAGCATGTATTCGTGCTTAATACAACGAAACAAGCTGTTTTAGACCGAAACGAGCTAAATCTGAACACATCGGTTTTACAAGTATCCACGTGATACTCGCCAAAACTTTATATTATAACTGCGCGAAAAGCATGTATTCTTGCTTAATACAACGAAACAAGCTGTTTAAGACCGAAACGAGCTAAATCACAACACATCGGTTTTACAAGTGTCTCTCTAATACGCGTCAAAACGTTTTCTCTTATAACTGCGCGAAAAGCATGTATTCTTGCTTAATACAACGAAACAAGATGTTTTAGACCGAAACGAGCTAAATCTGAACACATCGGTTTTACAAGTATCCACGTGTTTCTCGTCAAATCTTTTTCTCTTATAACTGTGCGAAAAGCATGTATTCGTGCTTAATACAACGAAACAAGCTCTTTTAGACCGAAACGAGCTAAATCTGAACACATCGGTTTTACAAGTATCCACGTGATACTCGTCAAAACTTTTTCTCTTATAACGGCGCGAAAAGCATGTATTCTTGCTTAATACAACGAAACAAGCTGTTTTAGACCGAAACGAGCTAAATCACAACACATCGGTATTACAAGTGTTCCACGTGATACTCGTCAAAACTTTTTCTCTTATAAGTGCGCGAAAAGCATGTATTCGTGCTTAATACAACGAAACAAGATGTTTTAGACCGAAACAAGCTTAATCTGAACACATCGGTTTTACAAGTATCCACGTGATACCCGTCAAAACTTTTTCTCTTATAACTGCGCGAAAAGCATGTATGCTTGCTTAATACAACGAAACAAGCTGTTTTAGTCCGAAACGAGCTAAATCACAACACATCGGTTTTACAAGTGTTCCTCTGATACGCGTCTAAACTTTTTCTCTTATAACTGCGCGACAAGCATGTATTCATGCTTAATAAAACGAAACAAGCTGTTTTAGACCGAAACGAGCTAAATCTGAACACATCGGTTTAACAAGTGTCCCTGTGACACGCGTCAACACTTTTTCTCTTATAACTGCGCGAAAAGCATGTATTCTTGCTTAATACAGCGAAACAAGCTGTTTTAGACCGAAACGAGCTAAATCACAACACATCGGTTTTACAAGTGTTCCTCTGATACGCGTCTAAACTTTTTCTCTTATAACTGCGCGAAAAGCATGTATTCGTGCTAAATACAACGAAACAAGTTGTTTTAGACCGAAACGAGCTAAATCTGAACACATCGGTTTTACAAGTGTCCCTGTGACACGCGTCAAAACTTTTTCTCTTATAACTGAGCGAAAAGCATGTATTCTTGCTTAATACAGCGAAACAAGCTGTTTTAGACCGAAACGAGCTAAATCACAACACATCGGTTTCACAAGTGTTCCTCTGATACGCGTCAAAATTTTTCTCTTATAACTGCGCGAAAAGCATGTATTCTTGCTTAATATAGCGAAACAAGCTGTTTTAAACCGAAACGAGCTAAATCACAACACATCGGTATTACAAGTGTTCCACGTGATACTCGTCAAAACTTTTTCTCTTATAACTGCGCGAAAAGCATGTATTCGTGCTTAATACAACGAAACAAGCTCTTTTAGACCGAAACGAGCTAAATCTGAACACATCGGTTTTACAAGTATCCACGTGATACTCGTCAAAACTTTTTCTCTTATAACTGCGCGAAAAGCATGTATTCTTGCTTAATACAACGAAACAAGCTGTTTTAGACCGAAACGAGCTAAATCACAACACATCGGTTTTACAAGTGTTCTTGATACGCGTCAAAACTTTTTCTTCTATAACTGCTCGTAAAGCATGTATTCGTGCTTAATACAACGAAGCAAGCTGTTTTAGACCGAAACGAGCTAAATCTGAACACATCGGTGTTACAAGTGTTCCTCTGATACGCGTCAAAACTTTTTCTCTTATAACTGCGCGAAAAGCATGTATTCTTGCTTAATACAGCGAAACAAGCTGTTTTAGACCGAAATGAGCTAAATCTGAACACATCGTTTTTACAAGTGTTCCTCTGATACGCGTCAAAACTTTTTCTCTTATAACTGCGCGAAAAGCATGTATTCTTGCTTAATACAGCGAAACAAGCTGTTTTAGACCGAAACGAGCTAAATCACAACACATCGGTTTTACAAGTGTTCCTCTGATACGCGTCAAAACTTTTTCTCTTATAACTGCGCGAAAAGCATGTATTCTTGCTTAATACAGCGAAACAAGCTGTTTTAGACCGAAACGAGCTAAATCACAACACATCGGTTTTACAAGTGTTCCTCTGATACGCGTCAAAACTTTTTCTCTTATAACTGCGCGAAAAGCATGTATTCTTGCTTAATACAGCGAAACAAGCTGTTTTAGACCGAAACGAGCTAAATCACAACACATTGGTTTTACAAGTGTTCCTCTGATACGCGTCAAAACTTTTTCTCTTATAACTGCGCGAAAAGCATGTATTCTTGCTTAATACAGCGAAACAAGCTGTTTTAGACCGAAATGAGCTAAATCACAACACATCGGTTTTACAAGTGTTCCTCTGATACGCGTCAAAACTTTTTCTCTTATAACTGCGCGAAAAGCATGTATTCTTGCTTAATACAGCGAAACAAGCTGTTTTAGACCGAAACGAGCTAAATCACAACACATCGGTTTTACAAGTGTCTCTCTAATACGCGTCAAAACTTTTTCTCTTATAACTGCGCGAAAAGCATGTATTCTTGCTTAATACAACGAAACAAGCTGTTTTAGACCGAAACGAGCTAAATCACAACACATCGGTTTTACAAGTGTCTCTCTAATACGCGTCAAAACTTTTTCTCTTATAACTGCGCGAAAAGCATGTATTCTTGCTTAATACAACGAAACAAGCTGTTTAAGACCGAAACGAGCTAAATCACAACACATCGGTTTTACAAGTGTCTCTCTAATACGCGTCAAAACTTTTTCTCTTATAACTGCGCGAAAAGCATGTATTCTTGCTTAATACAACGAAACAAGCTGTTTTAGACCGAAACGAGCTAAGTCTGAACACATCGGTTTTACAAGTATCCACGTGATACTCGTCAAAACTTTTTCTCTTATAACTGCGCGAAAAGCATGTATTCTTGCTTAATACAGCGAAACAAGCTGTTTTAGACCGAAATGAGCTAAATCACAACACATCGGTTTTACAAGTGTTCCTCTGATACGCGTCAAAACTTTTTCTCTTATAACTGCGCGAAAAGCATGTATTCCTGCTTAATACAGCGAAACAAGCTGTTTTAGACCGAAACGAGCTAAATCACAACACATCGGTATTACAAGTGTTCCACGTGATACTCGTCAAAACGTTTTCTCTTATAACTGCGCGAAAAGCATGTATTCGTGCTTACTACAACGAAACAAGGTGTTTTAGACCGAAACGAGCTAAATCTGAAAACATCGGTTTTACAAGTATCCACGTGATACTCGTCAAAACTTTTTCTCTTATAACTGCGCGAAAAGCATGTATTCTTGCTTAATACAACGAAACAAGCTGTTTTAGACCGAAACGATTTAAATCACAACACATCGGTTTTACAAGTGTCTCTCTAATACGCGTCAAAACTTTTTCTTCTATAACTGCGCGTAAAGCATGTATTCGTGCTTAATACAACAAAACAAGTTGTTTTAGACCGAAACGAGCTAAATCTGAACACATCGGTTTTACAAGTGTCCCTGTGACACGCGTCAAAACTTTTTCTCTTATAACTGCGCGAAAAGCATGTATTCTTGCTTAATACAGCGCAACGAGCTGTTTTAGACCGAAACGAGCTAAATCACAACACAAAGGTTTTACAAGTGTTCCTCTGATACGCGTCAAAACTTTTTGTCTTATAACGTCGCGAAAAGCATGTATTCTTGCTTAATACTACGAAACAAGCTGTTTTAGACCGAAGCGAGCTAAATCACAACACATCGGTTTTACAAGTGTTCCTCTGATACGCGTCTAAACTTTTTCTCTTATAACTGCGCGAAAAGCATGTATTCGTGCTTAATACAACGAAACAAGCTGTTTCAGACAGAAACGAGCTAAATCTGAACACATCGGTTTAACAAGTGTCCCTGTGACACGCGTCAACACTTTTTCTCTTATAACTGCGCGAAAAGCATGTATTCTTGCTTAATACAGCGAAACAAGCTGTTTTAGACCGAAACGAGCTAAATCACAACACATCGGTTTTACAAGTGTTCCTCTGATACGCGTCTAAACTTTTTCTCTTATAACTGCGCGAAAAGCATGTATTCGTGCTAAATACAACGAAACAAGTTGTTTTAGACCGAAACGAGCTAAATCTGAACACATCGGTTTTACAAGTGTCCCTGTGACACGCGTAAAACTTTTTCTCTTATAACTGCGCGAAAAGCATGTATTCTTGCTTAATACAGCGAAACAAGCTGTTTTAGACCGAAACGAGCTAAATCACAACACATCGGTTTCACAAGTGTTCCTCTGATACGCGTCAAAATTTTTCTCTTATAACTGCGCGAAAAGCATGTATTCTTGCTTAATATAGCGAAACAAGCTGTTTTAAACCGAAACGAGCTAAATCACAACACATCGGTATTACAAGTGTTCCACGTGATACTCGTCAAAACTTTTTCTCTTATAACTGCGCGAAAAGCATGTATTCGTGCTTAATACAACGAAACAAGCTGTTTTAGACCGAAATGAGCTAAATCACAACACATCGGTTTTACAAGTGTTCCTCTGATACGCGTCAAAACTTTTTCTCTTATAACTGCGCGAAAAGCATGTATTCTTGCTTAATACAACGAAACAAGCTGTTTTAGACCGAAACGAGCTAAGTCTGAACACATCGGTTTTACAAGTATCCACGTGATACTCGTCAAAACTTTTTCTCTTATAACTGCGCGAAAAGCATGTATTCTTGCTTAATACAGCGAAACAAGCTGTTTTAGACCGAAATGAGCTAAATCACAACACATCGGTTTTACAAGTGTTCCTCTGATACGCGTCAAAACTTTTTCTCTTATAACTGCGCGAAAAGCATGTATTCCTGCTTAATACAGCGAAACAAGCTGTTTTAGACCGAAACGAGCTAAATCACAACACATCGGTATTACAAGTGTTCCACGTGATACTCGTCAAAACGTTTTCTCTTATAACTGCGCGAAAAGCATGTATTCGTGCTTACTACAACGAAACAAGGTGTTTTAGACCGAAACGAGCTAAATCTGAAAACATCGGTTTTACAAGTATCCACGTGATACTCGTCAAAACTTTTTCTCTTATAACTGCGCGAAAAGCATGTATTCTTGCTTAATACAACGAAACAAGCTGTTTTAGACCGAAACGATCTAAATCACAACACATCGGTTTTACAAGTGTCTCTCTAATACGCGTCAAAACTTTTTCTTCTATAACTGCGCGTAAAGCATGTATTCGTGCTTAATACAACAAAACAAGTTGTTTTAGACCGAAACGAGCTAAATCTGAACACATCGGTTTTACAAGTGTCCCTGTGACACGCGTCAAAACTTTTTCTCTTATAACTGCGCGAAAAGCATGTATTCTTGCTTAATACAGCGCAACGAGCTGTTTTAGACCGAAACGAGCTAAATCACAACACAAAGGTTTTACAAGTGTTCCTCTGATACGCGTCAAAACTTTTTGTCTTATAACGTCGCGAAAAGCATGTATTCTTGCTTAATACTACGAAACAAGCTGTTTTAGACCGAAGCGAGCTAAATCACAACACATCGGTTTTACAAGTGTTCCTCTGATACGCGTCTAAACTTTTTCTCTTATAACTGCGCGAAAAGCATGTATTCGTGCTTAATACAACGAAACAAGCTGTTTCAGACAGAAACGAGCTAAATCTGAACACATCGGTTTAACAAGTGTCCCTGTGACACGCGTCAACACTTTTTCTCTTATAACTGCGCGAAAAGCATGTATTCTTGCTTAATACAGCGAAACAAGCTGTTTTAGACCGAAACGAGCTAAATCACAACACATCGGTTTTACAAGTGTTCCTCTGATACGCGTCTAAACTTTTTCTCTTATAACTGCGCGAAAAGCATGTATTCGTGCTAAATACAACGAAACAAGTTGTTTTAGACCGAAACGAGCTAAATCTGAACACATCGGTTTTACAAGTGTCCCTGTGACACGCGTAAAACTTTTTCTCTTATAACTGCGCGAAAAGCATGTATTCTTGCTTAATACAGCGAAACAAGCTGTTTTAGACCGAAACGAGCTAAATCACAACACATCGGTTTCACAAGTGTTCCTCTGATACGCGTCAAAATTTTTCTCTTATAACTGCGCGAAAAGCATGTATTCTTGCTTAATATAGCGAAACAAGCTGTTTTAAACCGAAACGAGCTAAATCACAACACATCGGTATTACAAGTGTTCCACGTGATACTCGTCAAAACTTTTTCTCTTATAACTGCGCGAAAAGCATGTATTCGTGCTTAATACAACGAAACAAGCTCTTTTAGACCGAAACGAGCTAAATCACAACACATCGGTATTACAAGTGTTCCACGTGATACTCGTCAAAACGTTTTCTCTTATAACTGCGCGAAAAGCATGTATTCGTGCTTAATACAACAAAACAAGTTGTTTTAGACCGAAACGAGCTAAATCTGAACACATCGGTTTTACAAGTGTCCCTGTGACACGCGTCAAAACTTTTTCTCTTATAACTGCGCGAAAAGCATGTATTCTTGCTTAATACAGCGCAACAAGCTGTTTTAGACCGAAACGAGCTAAATCACAACACAAAGGTTTTACAAGTGTTCCTCTGATACGCGTCAAAACTTTTTGTCTTATAACGTCGCGAAAAGCATGTATTCTTGCTTAATACTACGAAACAAGCTGTTTTAGACCGAAGCGAGCTAAATCACAACACATCGGTTTTACAAGTGTTCCTCTGATACGCGTCTAAACTTTTTCTCTTATAACTGCGCGAAAAGCATGTATTCGTGCTTAATACAACGAAACAAGCTGTTTCAGACAGAAACGAGCTAAATCTGAACACATCGGTTTTACAAGTGTCCCTGTGACACGCGTCAAAACTTTTTCTCTTATAACTGCGCGAAAAGCATGTATTCTTGCTTAATACAGCGAAACAAGCTGTTTTAGACCGAAATGAGCTAAATCAGAACACATCGGTTTTACAAGTGTTCCTCTGATACGCGTCAAAACTTTTTCTCTTATAACTGCGCGAAAAGCATGTATTCTTGCTTAATACAGCGAAACAAGCTGTTTTAAACTGAAACGAGCTAAATCACAACACATCGGTATTACAAGTGTTCCACGTGATACTCGTCAAAACTTTTTCTCTTATAACTGCGCGAAAAGCATGTATTCTTGCTTAATACAGCGAAACAAGCTGTTTTAGACCGAAATGAGCTAAATCACAACACATCGGTTTTACAAGTGTTCCTCTGATACGCGTCAAAACTTTTTCTCTTATAACTGCGCGAAAAGCATGTATTCTTGCTTAATACAGCGAAACAAGCTGTTTTAGACCGAAACGAGCTAAATCACAACACATCGGTTTTACAAGTGTCTCTCTAATACGCGTCAAAACTTTTTCTCTTATAACTGCGCGAAAAGCATGTATTCTTGCTTAATACAACGAAACAAGCTGTTTTAGACCGAAACGAGCTAAATCACAACACATCGGTTTTACAAGTGTCTCTCTAATACGCGTCAAAACTTTTTCTCTTATAACTGCGCGAAAAGCATGTATTCTTGCTTAATACAACGAAACAAGCTGTTTAAGACCGAAACGAGCTAAATCACAACACATCGGTTTTACAAGTGTCTCTCTAATACGCGTCAAAACTTTTTCTCTTATAACTGCGCGAAAAGCATGTATTCTTGCTTAATACAACGAAACAAGCTGTTTTAGACCGAAACGAGCTAAGTCTGAACACATCGGTTTTACAAGTATCCACGTGATACTCGTCAAAACTTTTTCTCTTATAACTGCGCGAAAAGCATGTATTCTTGCTTAATACAGCGAAACAAGCTGTTTTAGACCGAAATGAGCTAAATCACAACACATCGGTTTTACAAGTGTTCCTCTGATACGCGTCAAAACTTTTTCTCTTATAACTGCGCGAAAAGCATGTATTCCTGCTTAATACAGCGAAACAAGCTGTTTTAGACCGAAACGAGCTAAATCACAACACATCGGTATTACAAGTGTTCCACGTGATACTCGTCAAAACGTTTTCTCTTATAACTGCGCGAAAAGCATGTATTCGTGCTTACTACAACGAAACAAGGTGTTTTAGACCGAAACGAGCTAAATCTGAAAACATCGGTTTTACAAGTATCCACGTGATACTCGTCAAAACTTTTTCTCTTATAACTGCGCGAAAAGCATGTATCCTTGCTTAATACAACGAAACAAGCTGTTTTAGACCGAAACGATCTAAATCACAACACATCGGTTTTACAAGTGTCTCTCTAATACGCGTCAAAACTTTTTCTTCTATAACTGCGCGTAAAGCATGTATTCGTGCTTAATACAACAAAACAAGTTGTTTTAGACCGAAACGAGCTAAATCTGAACACATCGGTTTTACAAGTGTCCCTGTGACACGCGTCAAAACTTTTTCTCTTATAACTGCGCGAAAAGCATGTATTCTTGCTTAATACAGCGCAACAAGCTGTTTTAGACCGAAACGAGCTAAATCACAACACAAAGGTTTTACAAGTGTTCCTCTGATACGCGTCAAAACTTTTTGTCTTATAACGTCGCGAAAAGCATGTATTCTTGCTTAATACTACGAAACAAGCTGTTTTAGACCGAAGCGAGCTAAATCACAACACATCGGTTTTACAAGTGTTCCTCTGATACGCGTCTAAACTTTTTCTCTTATAACTGCGCGAAAAGCATGTATTCGTGCTTAATACAACGAAACAAGCTGTTTCAGACAGAAACGAGCTAAATCTGAACACATCGGTTTTACAAGTGTCCCTGTGACACGCGTCAAAACTTTTTCTCTTATAACTGCGCGAAAAGCATGTATTCTTGCTTAATACAGCGAAACAAGCTGTTTTAGACCGAAATGAGCTAAATCAGAACACATCGGTTTTACAAGTGTTCCTCTGATACGCGTCAAAACTTTTTCTCTTATAACTGCGCGAAAAGCATGTATTCTTGCTTAATACAGCGAAACAAGCTGTTTTAAACTGAAACGAGCTAAATCACAACACATCGGTATTACAAGTGTTCCACGTGATACTCGTCAAAACTTTTTCTCTTATAACTGCGCGAAAAGCATGTATTCATGCTTAATACAACGAAACAAGCTGTTTTAGACCGAAACGAGCTAAATCTGAACACATCGGTTTTACAAGTATCCACGTGATACTCGTCAAAACTTTTTCTCTTATAACTGCACGAAAAGCATGTATTCTTGCTTAATACAACGAAACAAGCTGTTTTAGACCGAAACGAGCTAATCACAACACATCGGTTTTACAAGTGTTCTTGATACGCGTCAAAACTTTTTCTTCTATAACTGCGCGTAAAGCATGTATTCGTGCTTAATACAACGAAACAAGTTGTTTTAGACCGAAACGAGCTAAATCTGAACACATCGTTATTACAAGTGTTCCTCTGATACGCGTCAAAACTTTTTCTCTTATAACTGCGCGAAAAGCATGTATTCTTGCTTAATACAGCGAAAGAAGCTGTTTTAGACCGAAACGAGCTAAATCACAACACATCGGTATTACAAGTGTTCCACGTGATACTCGTCAAAACGTTTTCTCTTATAACTGCGCGAAAAGCATGTATTCGTGCTTAATACAACAAAACAAGTTGTTTTAGACCGAAACGAGCTAAATCTGAACACATCGGTTTTACAAGTGTCCCTGTGACACGCGTCAAAACTTTTTCTCTTATAACTGCGCGAAAAGCATGTATTCTTGCTTAATACAGCGCAACAAGCTGTTTTAGACCGAAACGAGCTAAATCACAACACAAAGGTTTTACAAGTGTTCCTCTGATACGCGTCAAAACTTTTTGTCTTATAACGTCGCGAAAAGCATGTATTCTTGCTTAATACTACGAAACAAGCTGTTTTAGACCGAAGCGAGCTAAATCACAACACATCGGTTTTACAAGTGTTCCTCTGATACGCGTCTAAACTTTTTCTCTTATAACTGCGCGAAAAGCATGTATTCGTGCTTAATACAACGAAACAAGCTGTTTCAGACAGAAACGAGCTAAATCTGAACACATCGGTTTTACAAGTGTCCCTGTGACACGCGTCAAAACTTTTTCTCTTATAACTGCGCGAAAAGCATGTATTCTTGCTTAATACAGCGAAACAAGCTGTTTTAGACCGAAATGAGCTAAATCAGAACACATCGGTTTTACAAGTGTTCCTCTGATACGCGTCAAAACTTTTTCTCTTATAACTGCGCGAAAAGCATGTATTCTTGCTTAATACAGCGAAACAAGCTGTTTTAAACTGAAACGAGCTAAATCACAACACATCGGTATTACAAGTGTTCCACGTGATACTCGTCAAAACTTTTTCTCTTATAACTGCGCGAAAAGCATGTATTCTTGCTTAATACAACGAAACAAGCTGTTTTAGACCGAAACGAGCTAAATCTGAACACATCGGTTTTACAAGTATCCACGTGATACTCGTCAAAACTTTTTCTCTTATAACTGCACGAAAAGCATGTATTCTTGCTTAATACAACGAAACAAGCTGTTTTAGACCGAAACGAGCTAAATCACAACACATCGGTTTTACAAGTGTTCCTCTGATACGCGTCAAAACTTTTTCTCTTATAACTGCGCGAAAAGCATGTATTCTTGCTTAATACAGCGAAAGAAGCTGTTTTAGACCGAAACGAGCTAAATCACAACACATCGGTTTTACAAGTGTTCCTCTGATAAGCGTCAAAACTTTTTCTCTTATAACTGCGCGAAAAGCATGTATTCTTGCTTAATACAGCGAAACAAGCTGTTTTAGACCGAAACGAGCTAAATCACAACACATTGGTTTTACAAGTGTTCCTCTGATACGCGTCAAAACTTTTTCTCTTATAACTGCGCGAAAAGCATGTATTCTTGCTTAATACAGCGAAACAAGCTGTTTTAGACCGAAATGAGCTAAATCACAACACATCGGTTTTACAAGTGTTCCTCTGATACGCGTCAAAACTTTTTCTCTTATAACTGCGCGAAAAGCATGTATTCTTGCTTAATACAGCGAAACAAGCTGTTTTAGACCGAAACGAGCTAAATCACAAGACATCGGTATTACAAGTGTTCCACGTGATACTCGTCAAAACTTTTTCTCTTATAACTGCGCGAAAAGCATGTATTCGTGCTTAATACAACGAAACAAGCTGTTTTAGACCGAAACGAGCTAAATCTGAACACATCGGTTTTACAAGTATCCACGTGATACTCGCCAAAACTTTATATTATAACTGCGCGAAAAGCATGTATTCTTGCTTAATACAACGAAACAAGCTGTTTAAGACCGAAACGAGCTAAATCACAACACATCGGTTTTACAAGTGTCTCTCTAATACGCGTCAAAACGTTTTCTCTTATAACTGCGCGAAAAGCATGTATTCTTGCTTAATACAGCGCAACAAGCTGTTTTAGACCGAAACGAGCTAAATCACAACACAAAGGTTTTACAAGTGTTCCTCTGATACGCGTCAAAACTTTTTGTCTTATAACGTCGCGAAAAGCATGTATTCTTGCTTAATACTACGAAACAAGCTGTTTTAGACCGAAGCGAGCTAAATCACAACACATCGGTTTTACAAGTGTTCCTCTGATACGCGTCTAAACTTTTTCTCTTATAACTGCGCGAAAAGCATGTATTCGTGCTTAATACAACGAAACAAGCTGTTTCAGACAGAAACGAGCTAAATCTGAACACATCGGTTTTACAAGTGTCCCTGTGACACGCGTCAAAACTTTTTCTCTTATAACTGCGCGAAAAGCATGTATTCTTGCTTAATACAGCGAAACAAGCTGTTTTAGACCGAAATGAGCTAAATCAGAACACATCGGTTTTACAAGTGTTCCTCTGATACGCGTCAAAACTTTTTCTCTTATAACTGCGCGAAAAGCATGTATTCTTGCTTAATACAGCGAAACAAGCTGTTTTAAACTGAAACGAGCTAAATCACAACACATCGGTATTACAAGTGTTCCACGTGATACTCGTCAAAACTTTTTCTCTTATAACTGCGCGAAAAGCATGTATTCATGCTTAATACAACGAAACAAGCTGTTTTAGACCGAAACGAGCTAAATCTGAACACATCGGTTTTACAAGTATCCACGTGATACTCGTCAAAACTTTTTCTCTTATAACTGCACGAAAAGCATGTATTCTTGCTTAATACAACGAAACAAGCTGTTTTAGACCGAAACGAGCTAATCACAACACATCGGTTTTACAAGTGTTCTTGATACGCGTCAAAACTTTTTCTTCTATAACTGCGCGTAAAGCATGTATTCGTGCTTAATACAACGAAACAAGTTGTTTTAGACCGAAACGAGCTAAATCTGAACACATCGTTTTTACAAGTGTTCCTCTGATACGCGTCAAAACTTTTTCTCTTATAACTGCGCGAAAAGCATGTATTCTCGCTTAATACAGCGAAAGAAGCTGTTTTAGACCGAAACGAGCTAAATCACAACACATCGGTTTTACAAGTGTTCCTCTGATAAGCGTCAAAACTTTTTCTCTTATAACTGCGCGAAAAGCATGTATTCTTGCTTAATACAGCGAAACAAGCTGTTTTAGACCGAAACGAGCTAAATCACAACACATTGGTTTTACAAGTGTTCCTCTGATACGCGTCAAAACTTTTTCTCTTATAACTGCGCGAAAAGCATGTATTCTTGCTTAATACAGCGAACAAGCTGTTTTAGACCGAAATGAGCTAAATCACAACACATCGGTTTTACAAGTGTTCCTCTGATACGCGTCAAAACTTTTTCTCTTATAACTGCGCGAAAAGCATGTATTCTTGCTTAATACAGCGAAACAAGCTGTTTTAGACCGAAACGAGCTAAATCACAAGACATCGGTATTACAAGTGTTCCACGTGATACTCGTCAAAACTTTTTCTCTTATAACTGCGCGAAAAGCATGTATTCGTGCTTAATACAACGAAACAAGCTGTTTTAGACCGAAACGAGCTAAATCTGAACACATCGGTTTTACAAGTATCCACGTGATACTCGCCAAAACTTTATATTATAACTGCGCGAAAAGCATGTATTCTTGCTTAATACAACGAAACAAGCTGTTTAAGACCGAAACGAGCTAAATCACAACACATCGGTTTTACAAGTGTCTCTCTAATACGCGTCAAAACGTTTTCTCTTATAACTGCGCGAAAAGCATGTATTCTTGCTTAATACAACGAAACAAGATGTTTTAGACCGAAACGAGCTAAATCTGAACACATCGGTTTTACAAGTATCCACGTGTTACTCGTCAAATCTTTTTCTCTTATAACTGTGCGAAAAGCATGTATTCTTGCTTAATACAGCGAAACAAGCTGTTTTAGACCGAAATGAGCTAAATCACAACACATCGGTTTTACAAGTGTTCCTCTGATACGCGTCAAAACTTTTTCTCTTATAACTGCGCGAAAAGCATGTATTCTTGCTTAATACAGCGAAACAAGCTGTTTTAGACCGAAACGAGCTAAATCACAACACATCGGTATTACAAGTGTTCCACGTGATACTCGTCAAAACTTTTTCTCTTATAACTGCGCGAAAAGCATGTATTCGTGCTTAATACAACGAAATAAGTTGTTTTAGACCGAAACGCGCTTAATCTGAACACATCGGTTTTACAAGTATCCACGTGATACCCGTCAAAACTTTTTCTCTTATAACAGCGCGAAAAGCATGTATGCTTGCTTAATACAACGAAACAAGCTGTTTTAGACCGAAACGAGCTAAATCACAACACATCGGTTTTACAAGTGTTCCTCTGATACGCGTCTAAACTTTTTCTCTTATAACTGCGCGACAAGCATGTATTCGTGCTTAATAAAACGAAACAAGCTGTTTTAGACCGAAACGAGCTAAATCTGAACACATCGGTTTAACAAGTGTCCCTGTGACACGCGTCAACACTTTTTCTCTTATAACTGCGCGAAAAGCATGTATTCTTGCTTAATACAGCGAAACAAGCTGTTTTAGACCGAAACGAGCTAAATCACAACACATCGGTTTTACAAGTGTTCCACGTGATACTCGTCAAAACTTTTTCTCTTATAACTGCGCGAAAAGCATGTATTCTTGCTTAATACAGCGAAACAAGCTGTTTTAGACCGAAACGAGCTAAATCACAACACATCGGTTTCACAAGTGTTCCTCTGATACGCGTCAAAATTTTTTCTCTTATAACTGCGCGAAAAGCATGTATTCGTGCTTAATACAACGAAGCAAGCTGTTTTAGACCGAAACGAGCTAAATCTGAACACATCGGTGTTACAAGTGTTCCTCTGATACGCGTCAAAACTTTTTCTCTTATAACTGCGCGAAAAGCATGTATTCTTGCTTAATACAGCGAAACGAGCTAAATCACAACACATTGTTTTTACAAGTGTTCCTCTGATACGCGTCAAAACTTTTTCTCTTATAACTGCGCGAAAAGCATGTATTCTTGCTTAATACAGCGAAACAAGCTGTTTTAGACCGAAATGAGCTAAATCACAACACATCGGTTTTACAAGTGTTCCTCTGATACGCGTCAAAACTTTTTCTCTTATAACTGCGCGAAAAGCATGTATTCTTGCTTAATACAGCGAAACAAGCTGTTTTAGACCGAAACGAGCTAAATCACAACACATCGGTATTACAAGTGTTCCACGTGATACTCGTCAAAACTTTTTCTCTTATAACTGCGCGAAAAGCATGTATTCGTGCTTAATACAACAAAACAAGCTGTTTTAGACCGAAACGAGCTAAATCTGAACACATCGGTTTTACAAGTATCCACGTGATACTCGTCAAAACTTTTTCTCTTATAACTGCGCGAAAAGCATGTATTCTTGCTTAATACAACGAAACAAGCTGTTTAAGACCGAAACGAGCTAAATCACAACACATCGGTTTTACAAGTGTCTCTCTAATACGCGTCAAAACTTTTTCTCTTATAACTGCGCTAAAAGCATGTATTCTTGCTTAATACAACGAAACAAGCTGTTTTAGACCGAAACGAGCTAAATCACAACACATCGGTTTTACAAGTGTCTCTCTAATACGCGTCAAAACTTTTTCTCTTATAACTGCACGGAAAGCATGTATTCTTGCTTAATACAACGAAACAAGCTGTTTTAGACCGAAACGAGCTAAATCAAAACACATCGGTTTTACAAGTGTTCTTGATACGCGTCAAAACTTTTTCTTCTATAACTGCGCGTAAAGCATGTATTCGTGCTTAATACAACGAAACAAGCTGTTTTAGACCGAAACGAGCTAAATCTGAACACATCGTTTTTACAAGTGTTCCTCTGATACGCGTCAAAACTTTTTCTCTTATAACTGCGCGAAAAGCATGTATTCTTGCTTAATACAGCGAAACAAGCTGTTTTAGACCGAAACGAGCTAAATCACAACACATCGGTTTTACAAGTGTTCCTCTGATACGCGTCAAAACTTTTTCTCTTATAACTGCGCGAAAAGCATGTATTCTTGCTTAATACAGCGAAACAAGCTGTTTTAGACCGAAACGAGCTAAATCACAACACATCGGTTTTACAAGTGTTCCTCTGATACGCGTCAAAACTTTTTCTCTTATAACTGCGCGAAAAGCATGTATTCTTGCTTAATACAGCGAAACAAGCTGTTTTAGACCGAAACGAGCTAAATCACAACACATTGGTTTTACAAGTGTTCCTCTGATACGCGTCAAAACTTTTTCTCTTATAACTGCGCGAAAAGCATGTATTCTTGCTTAATACAGCGAAACAAGCTGTTTTAGACCGAAATGAGCTAAATCACAACACATCGGTTTTACAAGTGTTCCTCTGATACGCGTCAAAACTTTTTCTCTTATAACTGCGCGAAAAGCATGTATTCTTGCTTAATACAGCGAAACAAGTTGTTTTAGACCGAAACGAGCTAAATCACAACACATCGGTTTTACAAGTGTCTCTCTAATACGCGTCAAAACTTTTTCTCTTATAACTGCGCGAAAAGCATGTATTCTTGCTTAATACAACGAAACAAGCTGTTTTAGACCGAAACGAGCTAAATCACAACACATCGGTTTTACAAGTGTCTCTCTGATACGCGTCAAAACTTTTTCTCTTATAACTGCGCGAAAAGCATGTATTCTTGCTTAATACAACGAAACAAGCTGTTTAAGACCGAAACGAGCTAAATCACAACACATCGGTTTTACAAGTGTCTCTCTAATACGCGTCAAAACTTTTTCTCTTATAACTGCGCGAAAAGCATGTATTCTTGCTTAATACAACGAAACAAGCTGTTTTAGACCGAAACGAGCTAAGTCTGAACACATCGGTTTTACAAGTATCCACGTGATACTCGTCAAAACTTTTTCTCTTATAACTGCGCGAAAAGCATGTATTCTTGCTTAATACAGCGAAACAAGCTGTTTTAGACCGAAATGAGCTAAATCACAACACATCGGTTTTACAAGTGTTCCTCTGATACGCGTCAAAACTTTTTCTCTTATAACTGCGCGAAAAGCATGTATTCCTGCTTAATACAGCGAAACAAGCTGTTTTAGACCGAAACGAGCTAAATCACAACACATCGGTATTACAAGTGTTCCACGTGATACTCGTCAAAACGTTTTCTCTTATAACTGCGCGAAAAGCATGTATTCGTGCTTACTACAACGAAACAAGGTGTTTTAGACCGAAACGAGCTAAATCTGAAAACATCGGTTTTACAAGTATCCACGTGATACTCGTCAAAACTTTTTCTCTTATAACTGCGCGAAAAGCATGTATTCTTGCTTAATACAACGAAACAAGCTGTTTTAGACCGAAACGATCTAAATCACAACACATCGGTTTTACAAGTGTCTCTCTAATACGCGTCAAAACTTTTTCTTCTATAACTGCGCGTAAAGCATGTATTCGTGCTTAATACAACAAAACAAGTTGTTTTAGACCGAAACGAGCTAAATCTGAACACATCGGTTTTACAAGTGTCCCTGTGACACGCGTCAAAACTTTTTCTCTTATAACTGCGCGAAAAGCATGTATTATTGCTTAATACAGCGCAACAAGCTGTTTTAGACCGAAACGAGCTAAATCACAACACAAAGGTTTTACAAGTGTTCCTCTGATACGCGTCAAAACTTTTTGTCTTATAACGTCGCGAAAAGCATGTATTCTTGCTTAATACTACGAAACAAGCTGTTTTAGACCGAAGCGAGCTAAATCACAACACATCGGTTTTACAAGTGTTCCTCTGATACGCGTCTAAACTTTTTCTCTTATAACTGCGCGAAAAGCATGTATTCGTGCTTAATACAACGAAACAAGCTGTTTTAGACCGAAACGAGCTAAATCTGAACACATCGGTTATACAAGTGTCCCTGTGACACGCGTCAAAACTTTTTCTCTTATAACTGCGCGAAAAGCATGTATTCTTGCTTAATACAGCGAAACAAGCTGTTTTAGACCGAAATGAGCTAAATCAGAACACATCGGTTTTACAAGTGTTCCTCTGATACGCGTCAAAACTTTTTCTCTTATAACTGCGCGAAAAGCATGTATTCTTGCTTATTACAGCGAAACAAGCTGTTTTAAACTGAAACGAGCTAAATCACAACACATCGGTATTACAAGTGTTCCACGTGATACTCGTCAAAACTTTTTCTCTTATAACTGCGCGAAAAGCATGTATTCATGCTTAATACAACGAAACAAGCTGTTTTAGACCGAAACGAGCTTAATCTGAACACATCGGTTTTACAAGTATCTACGTGATACTCGTCAAAACTTTTTCTCTTATAACTGCACGAAAAGCATGTATTCTTGCTTAATACAACGAAACAAGCTGTTTTAGACCGAAACGAGCTAATCACAACACATCGGTTTTACAAGTGTTCTTGATACGCGTCAAAACTTTTTCTTCTATAACTGCGCGTAAAGCATGTATTCGTGCTTAATACAACGAAACAAGCTGTTTTAGACCGAAACGAGCTAAATCTGAACACATCGTTTTTACAAGTGTTCCTCTGATACGGATCAAAACTTTTTCTCTTATAACTGCGCGAAAAGCATGTATTCTTGCTTAATACAGCGAAAGAAGCTGTTTTAGACCGAAACGAGCTAAATCACAACACATTGGTTTTACAAGTGTTCCTCTGATACGCGTCAAAACTTTTTCTCTTATAACTGCGCGAAAAGCATGTATTCTTGCTTAATACAGCGAAACAAGCTGTTTTAGACCGAAATGAGCTAAATCACAACACATCGGTTTTACAAGTGTTCCTCTGATACGCGTCAAAACTTTTTCTCTTATAACTGCGCGAAAAGCATGTATTCTTGCTTAATACAGCGAAACAAGCTGTTTTAGACCGAAACGAGCTAAATCACAACACATTGGTTTTACAAGTGTTCCTCTGATACGCGTCAAAACTTTTTCTCTTATAACTGCGCGAAAAGCATGTATTCTTGCTTAATACAGCGAAACAAGCTGTTTTAGACCGAAATGAGCTAAATCACAACACATCGGTTTTACAAGTGTTCCTCTGATACGCGTCAAAACTTTTTCTCTTATAACTACGCGAAAAGCATGTATTCTTGCTTAATACAGCGAAACAAGCTGTTTTAGACCGAAACGAGCTAAATCACAAGACATCGGTATTACAAGTGTTCCACGTGATACTCGTCAAAACTTTTTCTCTTATAACTGCGCGAAAAGCATGTATTCGTGCTTAATACAACGAAACAAGCTGTTTTAGACCGAAACGAGCCAAATCTGAACACATCGGTTTTACAAGTATCCACGTGATACTCGCCAAAACTTTATATTATAACTGCGCGAAAAGCATGTATTCTTGCTTAATACAACGAAACAAGCTGTTTAAGACCGAAACGAGCTAAATCACAACACATCGGTTTTACAAGTGTCTCTCTAATACGCGTCAAAACGTTTTCTCTTATAACTGCGCGAAAAGCATGTATTCTTGCTTAATACAACGAAACAAGATGTTTTAGACCGAAACGAGCTAAATCTGAACACATCGGTTTTACAAGTATCCACGTGTTACTCGTCAAATCTTTTTCTCTTATAACTGTGCGAAAAGCATGTATTCTTGCTTAATACAGCGAAACAAGCTGTTTTAGACCGAAATGAGCTAAATCACAACACATCGGTTTTACAAGTGTTCCTCTGATACGCGTCAAAACTTTTTCTCTTATAACTGCGCGAAAAGCATGTATTCTTGCTTAATACAGCGAAACAAGCTGTTTTACACCGAAACGAGCTAAATCACAACACATCGGTATTACAAGTGTTCCACGTGATACTCGTCAAAACTTTTTCTCTTATAACTGCGCGAAAAGCATGTATTCGTGCTTAATACAACGAAACAAGTTGTTTTAGACCGAAACAAGCTTAATCTGAACACATCGGTTTTACAAGTATCCACGTGATACCCGTCAAAACTTTTTCTCTTATAACTGCGCGAAAAGCATGTATGCTTGCTTAATACAACGAAACAAGCTGTTTTAGACCGAAACGAGCTAAATCACAACACATCGGTTTTACAAGTGTTCCTCTGATACGCGTCTAAACGTTTTCTCTTATAACTGCGCGACAAGCATGTATTCATGCTTAATAAAACGAAACAAGCTGTTTTAGACCGAAACGAGCTAAATCTGAACACATCGGTTTAACAAGTGTCCCTGTGACACGCGTCAACACTTTTTCTCTTATAACTGCGCGAAAAGCATGTATTCTTGCTTAATACAGCGAAACAAGCTGTTTTAGACCGAAACGAGCTAAATCACAACACATCGGTTTTACAAGTGTTCCTCTGATACGCGTCTAAACTTTTTCTCTTATAACTGCGCGAAAAGCATGTATTCGTGCTAAATACAACGAAACAAGTTGTTTTAGACCGAAACGAGCTAAATCTGAACACATCGGTTTTACAAGTGTCCCTGTGACACGCGTCAAAACTTTTTCTCTTATAACTGCGCGAAAAGCATGTATTCTTGCTTAATACAGCGAAACAAGCTGTTTTAGACCGAAACGAGCTAAATCACAACACATCGGTTTCACAAGTGTTCCTCTGATACGCGTCAAAATTTTTCTCTTATAACTGCGCGAAAAGCATGTATTCTTGCTTAATATAGCGAAACAAGCTGTTTTAAACCGAAACGAGCTAAATCACAACACATCGGTATTACAAGTGTTCCACGTGATACTCGTCAAAACTTTTTCTCTTATAACTGCGCGAAAAGCATGTATTCGTGCTTAATACAACGAAACAAGCTCTTTTAGACCGAAACGAGCTAAATCTGAACACATCGGTTTTACAAGTATCCACGTGATACTCGTCAAAACGTTTTCTCTTATAACTGCGCGAAAAGCATGTATTCTTGCTTAATACAACGAAACAAGCTGTTTTAGACCGAAACGAGCTAAATCACAACACATCGGTTTTACAAGTGTTCTTGATACGCGTCAAAACTTTTTCTTCTATAACTGCGCGTAAAGCATGTATTCGTGCTTAATACAACGAAGCAAGCTGTTTTAGACCGAAACGAGCTAAATCTGAACACATCGGTGTTACAAGTGTTCCTCTGATACGCGTCAAAACTTTTTCTCTTATAACTGCGCGAAAAGCATGTATTCTTGCTTAATACAGTGAAACAAGCTGTTTTAAACCGAAACGAGCTAAATCACAACACATCGGCTTTACAAGTGTTCCTCTGATTCGCGTCAAAACTTTTTCTCTTATAACTGCGCGAAAAGCATGTATTCTTGCTTAATACAGCGAAACAAGCTGTTTTAGACCGAAACGAGCTAAATCACAACACATTGTTTTTACAAGTGTTCCTCTGATACGCGTCAAAACTTTTTCTCTTATAACTGCGCGAAAAGCATGTATTCTTGCTTAATACAGCGAAACAAGCTGTTTTAGACCGAAATGAGCTAAATCACAACACATCGGTTTTACAAGTGTTCCTCTGATACGCGTCAAAACTTTTTCTCTTATAACTGCGCGAAAAGCATGTATTCTTGCTTAATACAGCGAAACAAGCTGTTTTAGACCGAAACGAGCTAAATCACAACACATCGGTATTACAAGTGTTCCACGTGATACTCGTCAAAACTTTTTCTCTTATAACTGCGCGAAAAGCATGTATTCGTGCTTAATACAACAAAACAAGCTGTTTTAGACCGAAACGAGCTAAATCTGAACACATCGGTTTTACAAGTATCCACGTGATACTCGTCAAAACTTTTTCTCTTATAACTGCGCGAAAAGCATGTATTCTTGCTTAATACAACGAAACAAGCTGTTTAAGACCGAAACGAGCTAAATCACAACACATCGGTTTTACAAGTGTCTCTCTAATACGCGTCAAAACTTTTTCTCTTATAACTGCGCGAAAAGCATGTATTCTTGCTTAATACAACGAAACAAGCTGTTTTAGACCGAAACGAGCTAAATCTGAACACATCGGTTTTACAAGTATCCACGTGATACTCGTTAAAACTTTTTCTCCTATAACTGCGCGAAAAGCATGTATTCTTGCTTAATACAGCGAAACAAGCTGTTTTAGACCGAAATGAGCTAAATCACAACTCATCGGTTTTACAAGTGCTCCTCTGATACGCGTCAAAACTTTTTCTCTTATAACTGCGCGAAAAGCATGTATTCTTGCTTAATACAGCGAAACAAGCTGTTTTAGACCGAAACGAGCTAAATCACAACACATCGGTATTACAAGTGTTCCACGTGATACTCGTCAAAACTTTTTCTCTTATAACGGCGCGAAAAGCATGTATTCGTGCTTAATACAACGAAACAAGCTGTTTTAGACCGAAACGAGCTTAATCTGAACACATCGGTTTTACAAGTATCCACGTGATACTCGTCAAAACTTTTTCTCTTATAACTGCGCGAAAAGCATGTATTCTTGCTTAATACAGCGAAACAAGCTGTTTTAGACCGAAACGAGCTAAATCACAACACATCGGTTTTACAAGTGTTCCTCTGATACGCGTCTAAACTTTTTCTCTTATAACTGCGCGAAAAGCATGTATTCGTGCTAAATACAACGAAACAAGCTGTTCTAGACCGAAACGAGCTAAATCTGAACACATCGGTTTTACAAGTATCCACGTGATACTCGTCAAAACTTTTTCTCTTATAACTGCGCTAAAAGCATGTATTCGTGCTTAATACAACGAAACAAGCTGTTTTAGACCGAAACGAGCTAAATCACAACACATCGGTTTTACAAGTGTCTCTCTAATACGCGTCAAAACTTTTTCTTGTATAACTGCGCGTAAAGCATGTATTCGTGCCTGATACAAAGAAACAAGTTGTTTTAGACCGAAACGAGCTAAATCTGAACACATCGGTTTTACAAGTGTCCCTGTGACACGCGTCAAAACTTTTTCTCTTATAACTGCGCGAAAAGCATGTATTCGTGCTTAATACAGCGAAACAAGCTGTTTTAGACCGAAACGAGCTAAATCACAACACAAAGGTTTTACAAGTGTTCCTCTGATACGCGTCAAAACTTTTTCTCTTATAACTGCGCGAAAAGCATGTATTCTTGCTCAATACTACGAAACAAGCTGTTTTAGACCGAAACGAGCTAAATCACAACACATCGGTTTTACAAGTGTTCCTCTGATACACGTCTAAACTTTTTCTCTTATAACTGCGCGAAAAGCATGTATTCGTGCTTAATACAACGAAACAAGCTGTTTCAGACCGAAACGAGCTAAATCTGAACACATCGGTTTTACAAGTGTCCCTGTGACACGCGTCAAAACTTTTTCTCTTATAACTGCGCGAAAAGCATGTATTCTTGCTTAATACAGCGAAACAAGCTGTTTTAGACCGAAACGAGCTAAATCACAACACATCGGTTTTACAAGTGTTCCTCTGATACGCGTCTAAACTTTTTCTCTTATAACTGCGCGAAAAGCATGTATTCGTGCTAAATACAACGAAACAAGCTGTTCTAGACCGAAACGAGCTAAATCTGAACACATCGGTTTTACAAGTGTCCCTGTAACACGCGTCAAAACTTTTTCTCTTATAACTGCGCGAAAAGCTTGTATTCTTGCTTAATACAGCGAAACAAGCTGTTTTAGACCGAAACGAGCTAAATCACAACACATCGGTTTTACAAGTGTCTCTCTGATACGCGTCAAAACATTTTCTTCTATAACTGCGCGTAAAGCATGTATTCTTGCTTAATACAACGAAACAAGCTGTTTTAGACCGAAACGAGCTAAATCTGAACA
Source organism: Amblyomma americanum (assembly GCF_052857255.1). Classification (NCBI taxonomy): domain Eukaryota; kingdom Metazoa; phylum Arthropoda; class Arachnida; order Ixodida; family Ixodidae; genus Amblyomma; species Amblyomma americanum. The sequence continues at coordinate 186,189 of NW_027526618.1, forward strand.
CATCGGTTTTACAAGTATCCACGTGATACTCGTCAAAACTTTTTCTCTTATAACTGCGCGAAAAGCATGTATTCTTGCTTAATACAACGAAACAAGCTGTTTTAGACCGAAACGAGCTAAATCACAACACATCGGTTTTACAAGTGTCTCTCTAATACGCGTCAAAACTTTTTCTTCTATAACTGCGCGTAAAGCATGTATTCGTGCCTGATACAACGAAACAAGTTGTTTTAGACCGAAACGAGCTAAATCTGAACACATCGGTTTTACAAGTGTCCCTGTGACACGCGTCAAAACTTTTTCTCTTATAACTGGGCGAAAAGCATGTATTCGTGCTTAATACAGCGAAACAAGCTGTTTTAGACCGAAACGAGCTAAATCACAACACAAAGGTTTTACAAGTGTTCCTCTGATACGCGTCAAAACTTTTTCTCTTATAACTGCGCGAAAAGCATGTATTCTTGCTCAATACTACGAAACAAGCTGTTTTAGACCGAAACGAGCTAAATAACAACACATCGGTTTTACAAGTGTTCCTCTGATACACGTCTAAACTTTTTCTCTTATAACTGCGCGAAAAGCATGTATTCGTGCTTAATACAACGAAACAAGCTGTTTCAGACCGAAACGAGCTAAATCTGAACACATCGGTTTTACAAGTGTCCCTGTGACACGCGTCAAAACTTTTTCTCTTATAACTGCGCGAAAAGCATGTATTCTTGCTTAATACAGCGAAACAAGCTGTTTTAGACCGAAACGAGCTAAATCACAACACATCGGTTTTACAAGTGTTCCTCTGATACGCGTCTAAACTTTTTCTCTTATAACTGCGCGAACAGCATGTATTCGTGCTAAATACAACGCAACAAGCTGTTCTAGACCGAAACGAGCTAAATCTGAACACATCGGTTTTACAAGTGTCCCTGTGACACGCGTCAAAACTTTTTCTCTTATACCTGCGCGAAAAGCATGTATTCTTGCTTAATACAGCGAAACAAGCTGTTTTAGACCGAAACGAGCTAAATCACAACACATCGGTTTTACAAGTGTTCCTCTGATACGCGTCAAAACTTTTTCTCTTATAACTACGCGAAAAGCATGTATTCGTGCTTAATACAACGAAACAAGCTGTTTTAGACCAAAACGAGCTAGATCTGAACACATCGGTTTTACAAGTGTCTCTCTGATACGCGTCAAAACATTTTCTTCTATAACTGCGCGTAAAGCATGTATTCTTGCTTAATACAACGAAACAAGCTGTTTTAGACCGAAACGAGCTAAATCTGAACACATCGGTTTTACAAGTATCCACGTGATACTCGTCAAAACTTTTTCTCTTATAACTGCGCGAAAAGCATGTATTCTTGCTTAATACAACGAAACAAGCTGTTTTAGACCGAAACGAGCTAAATCTGAACACATCGGTTTTACAAGTATCCACGTGATACTCGTTAAAACTTTTTCTCTTATAACTGCGCGAAAAGCATGTATTCTTGCCTAATACAGCGAAACAAGCTGTTTTAGACCGAAATGAGCTAAATCACAACACATCGGTTTTACAAGTGCTCCTCTGATACGCGTCAAAACTTTTTCTCTTATAACTGCGCGAAAAGCATGTATTCTTGCTTAATACAGCGAAACAAGCTGTTTTAGACCGAAACGAGCTAAATCACAACACATCGGTATTACAAGTGTTCCACGTGATACTTGTCAAAACTTTTTCTCTTATAACTGCGCGAAAAGCATGTATTCGTGCTTAATACAACGAAACAAGCTGTTTTAGACCGAAACGAGCTTAATCTGAACACATCGGTTTTACAAGTATCCACGTGATACTCGTCAAAACTTTTTCTCTTATAACTGCGCGAAAAGCATGTATTCTTGCTTAATACAGCGAAACAAGCTGTTTTAGACCGAAACGAGCTAAATCACAACACATCGGTTTTACAAGTGTTCCTCTGATACGCGTCTAAACTTTTTCTCTTATAACTGCGCGAAAAGCATGTATTCGTGCTAAATACAACGAAACAAGCTGTTCTAGACCGAAACGAGCTAAATCTGAACACATCGGTTTTACAAGTATCCACGTGATACTCGTCAAAACTTTTTCTCTTATAACTGCGCTAAAAGCATGTATTCTTGCTTAATACAACGAAACAAGCTGTTTTAGACCGAAACGAGCTAAATCACAACACATCGGTTTTACAAGTGTCTCTCTAATACGCGTCAAAACTTTTTCTTCTATAACTGCGCGTAAAGCATGTATTCGTGCCTGATACAACGAAACAAGTTGTTTTAGACCGAAACGAGCTAAATCTGAACACATCGGTTTTACAAGTGTCCCTGTGACACGCGTCAAAACTTTTTCTCTTATAACTGCGCGAAAAGCATGTATTCTTGCTTAATACAGCGAAACAAGCTGTTTTAGACCGAAATGAGCTAAATCACAACACATCGGTTTTACAAGTGCTCCTCTGATACGCGTCAAAACTTTTTCTCTTATAACTGCGCGAAAAGCATGTATTCTTGCTTAATACAGCGAAACAAGCTGTTTTAGACCGAAACGAGCTAAATCACAACACATCGGTATTACAAGTGTTCCACGTGATACTTGTCAAAACTTTTTCTCTTATAACTGCGCGAAAAGCATGTATTCGTGCTTAATACAACGAAACAAGCTGTTTTAGACCGAAACGAGCTTAATCTGAACACATCGGTTTTACAAGTATCCACGTGATACTCGTCAAAACTTTTTCTCTTATAACTGCGCGAAAAGCATGTATTCTTGCTTAATACAGCGAAACAAGCTGTTTTAGACCGAAACGAGCTAAATCACAACACATCGGTTTTACAAGTGTTCCTCTGATACGCGTCTAAACTTTTTCTCTTATAACTGCGCGAAAAGCATGTATTCGTGCTAAATACAACGAAACAAGCTGTTCTAGACCGAAACGAGCTAAATCTGAACACATCGGTTTTACAAGTATCCACGTGATACTCGTCAAAACTTTTTCTCTTATAACTGCGCTAAAAGCATGTATTCTTGCTTAATACAACGAAACAAGCTGTTTAGACCGAAACGAGCTAAATCACAACACATCGGTTTTACAAGTGTCTCTCTAATACGCGTCAAAACTTTTTCTTCTATAACTGCGCGTAAAGCATGTATTCGTGCCTGATACAACGAAACAAGTTGTTTTAGACCGAAACGAGCTAAATCTGAACACATCGGTTTTACAAGTGTCCCTGTGACACGCGTCAAAACTTTTTCTCTTATAACTGCGCGAAAAGCATGTATTCGTGCTTAATACAGCGAAACAAGCTGTTTTAGACCGAAACGAGCTAAATCACAACACAAAGGTTTTACAAGTGTTCCTCTGATACGCGTCAAAACTTTTTCTCTTATAACTGCGCGAAAAGCATGTATTCTTGCTCAATACTACGAAACAAGCTGTTTTAGACCGAAACGAGCTAAATCACAACACATCGGTTTTACAAGTGTTCCTCTGATACACGTCTAAACTTTTTCTCTTATAACTGCGCGAAAAGCATGTATTCGTGCTTAATACAACGAAACAAGCTGTTTCAGACCGAAACGAGCTAAATCTGAACACATCGGTTTTACAAGTGTCCCTGTGACACGCGTCAAAACTTTTTCTCTTATAACTGCGCGAAAAGCATGTATTCTTGCTTAATACAGCGAAACAAGCTGTTTTAGACCGAAACGAGCTAAATCACAACACATCGGTTTTACAAGTGTTCCTCTGATACGCGTCTAAACTTTTTCTCTTATAACTGCGCGAAAAGCATGTATTCGTGCTAAATAGCAACGAAACAAGCTGTTCTAGACCGAAACGAGCTAAATCTGAACACATCGGTTTTACAAGTGTCCCTGTGACACGCGTCAAAACTTTTTCTCTTATAACTGCGCGAAAAGCTTGTATTCTTGCTTAATACAGCGAAACAAGCTGTTTTAGACCGAAACGAGCTAAATTACAACACATCGGTTTTACAAGTGTTCCTCTGATACGCGTCAAAACTTTTTCTCTTATAACTGCGCGAAAAGCATGTATTCGTGCTTAATACAACGAAACAAGCTGTTTTAGACCAAAACGAGCTAGATCTGAACACATCGGTTTTACAAGTGTCTCTCTGATACGCGTCAAAACATTTTCTTCTATAACTGCGCGTAAAGCATGTATTCTTGCTTAATACAACGAAACAAGCTGTTTTAGACCGAAACGAGCTAAATCTGAACACATCGGTTTTACAAGTATCCACGTGATACTCGTCAAAACTTTTTCTCTTATAACTGCGCGAAAAGCATGTATTCTTGCTTAATACAACGAAACAAGCTGTTTTAGACCAAAACGAGCTAGATCTGAACACATCGGTTTTACAAGTGTCTCTCTGATACGCGTCAAAACATTTTCTTCTATAACTGCGCGTAAAGCATGTATTCTTGCTTAATACAACGAAACAAGCTGTTTTAGACCGAAACGAGCTAAATCTGAACACATCGGTTTTACAAGTATCCACGTGATACTCGTCAAAACTTTTTCTCTTATAACTGCGCTAAAAGCATGTATTCTTGCTTAATACAACGAAACAAGCTGTTTTAGACCGAAACGAGCTAAATCACAACACATCGGTTTTACAAGTGTCTCTCTAATACGCGTCAAAACTTTTTTCTTGTATAACTGCGCGTAAAGCATGTATTCGTGCCTGATACAAAGAAACAAGTTGTTTTAGACCGAAACGAGCTAAATCTGAACACATCGGTTTTACAAGTGTCCCTGTGACACGCGTCAAAACTTTTTCTCTTATAACTGCGCGAAAAGCATGTATTCGTGCTTAATACAGCGAAACAAGCTGTTTTAGACCGAAACGAGCTAAATCACAACACAAAGGTTTTACAAGTGTTCCTCTGATACGCGTCAAAACTTTTTCTCTTATAACTGCGCGAAAAGCATGTATTCTTGCTCAATACTACGAAACAAGCTGTTTTAGACCGAAACGAGCTAAATCACAACACATCGGTTTTACAAGTGTTCCTCTGATACACGTCTAAACTTTTTCTCTTATAACTGCGCGAAAAGCATGTATTCGTGCTTAATACAACGAAACAAGCTGTTTCAGACCGAAACGAGCTAAATCTGAACACATCGGTTTTACAAGTGTCCCTGTGACACGCGTCAAAACTTTTTCTCTTATAACTGCGCGAAAAGCATGTATTCTTGCTTAATACAGCGAAACAAGCTGTTTTAGACCGAAACGAGCTAAATCACAACACATCGGTTTTACAAGTGTTCCTCTGATACGCGTCTAAACTTTTTCTCTTATAACTGCGCGAAAAGCATGTATTCGTGCTAAATACAACGAAACAAGCTGTTCTAGACCGAAACGAGCTAAATCTGAACACATCGGTTTTACAAGTGTCCCTGTGACACGCGTCAAAACTTTTTCTCTTATAACTGCGCGAAAAGCTTGTATTCTTGCTTAATACAGCGAAACAAGCTGTTTTAGACCGAAACGAGCTAAATCACAACACATCGGTTTTACAAGTGTCTCTCTGATACGCGTCAAAACATTTTCTTCTATAACTGCGCGTAAATCATGTATTCTTGCTTAATACAACGAAACAAGCTGTTTTAGACCGAAACGAGCTAAATCTGAACACATCGGTTTTACAAGTATCCACGTGATACTCGTCAAAACTTTTTCTCTTATAACTGCGCGAAAAGCATGTATTCTTGCTTAATACAACGAAACAAGCTGTTTTAGACCGAAACGAGCTAAATCACAACACATCGGTTTTACAAGTGTCTCTCTAATACGCGTCAAAACTTTTTCTTCTATAACTGCGCGTAAAGCATGTATTCGTGCCTGATACAACGAAACAAGTTGTTTTAGACCGAAACGAGCTAAATCTGAACACATCGGTTTTACAAGTGTCCCTGTGACACGCGTCAAAACTTTTTCTCTTATAACTGGGCGAAAAGCATGTATTCGTGCTTAATACAGCGAAACAAGCTGTTTTAGACCGAAACGAGCTAAATCACAACACAAAGGTTTTACAAGTGTTCCTCTGATACGCGTCAAAACTTTTTCTCTTATAACTGCGCGAAAAGCATGTATTCTTGCTCAATACTACGAAACAAGCTGTTTTAGACCGAAACGAGCTAAATAACAACACATCGGTTTTACAAGTGTTCCTCTGATACACGTCTAAACTTTTTCTCTTATAACTGCGCGAAAAGCATGTATTCGTGCTTAATACAACGAAACAAGCTGTTTCAGACCGAAACGAGCTAAATCTGAACACATCGGTTTTACAAGTGTCCCTGTGACACGCGTCAAAACTTTTTCTCTTATAACTGCGCGAAAAGCATGTATTCTTGCTTAATACAGCGAAACAAGCTGTTTTAGACCGAAACGAGCTAAATCACAACACATCGGTTTTACAAGTGTTCCTCTGATACGCGTCTAAACTTTTTCTCTTATAACTGCGCGAACAGCATGTATTCGTGCTAAATACAACGAAACAAGCTGTTCTAGACCGAAACGAGCTAAATCTGAACACATCGGTTTTACAAGTGTCCCTGTGACACGCGTCAAAACTTTTTCTCTTATACCTGCGCGAAAAGCATGTATTCTTGCTTAATACAGCGAAACAAGCTGTTTTAGACCGAAACGAGCTAAATCACAACACATCGGTTTTACAAGTGTTCCTCTGATACGCGTCAAAACTTTTTCTCTTATAACTACGCGAAAAGCATGTATTCGTGCTTAATACAACGAAACAAGCTGTTTTAGACCAAAACGAGCTAGATCTGAACACATCGGTTTTACAAGTGTCTCTCTGATACGCGTCAAAACATTTTCTTCTATAACTGCGCGTAAAGCATGTATTCTTGCTTAATACAACGAAACAAGCTGTTTTAGACCGAAACGAGCTAAATCTGAACACATCGGTTTTACAAGTATCCACGTGATACTCGTCAAAACTTTTTCTCTTATAACTGCGCGAAAAGCATGTATTCTTGCTTAATACAACGAAACAAGCTGTTTTAGACCGAAACGAGCTAAATCTGAACACATCGGTTTTACAAGTATCCACGTGATACTCGTCAAAACTTTTTCTCTTATAACTGCGCTAAAAGCATGTATTCTTGCTTAATACAACGAAACAAGCTGTTTTAGACCGAAACGAGCTAAATCACAACACATCGGTTTTACAAGTGTCTCTCTAATACGCGTCAAAACTTTTTCTTCTATAACTGCGCGTAAAGCATGTATTCGTGCCTGATACAACGAAACAAGTTGTTTTAGACCGAAACGAGCTAAATCTGAACACATCGGTTTTACAAGTGTCCCTGTGACACGCGTCAAAACTTTTTCTCTTATAACTGCGCGAAAAGCATGTATTCGTGCTTAATACAGCGAAACAAGCTGTTTTAGACCGAAACGAGCTAAATCACAACACAAAGGTTTTACAAGTGTTCCTCTGATACGCGTCAAAACTTTTTCTCTTATAACTGCGCGAAAAGCATGTATTCTTGCTCAATACTACGAAACAAGCTGTTTTAGACCGAAACGAGCTAAATCACAACACATCGGTTTTACAAGTGTTCCTCTGATACACGTCTAAACTTTTTCTCTTATAACTGCGCGAAAAGCATGTATTCGTGCTTAATACAACGAAACAAGCTGTTTCAGACCGAAACGAGCTAAATCTGAACACATCGGTTTTACAAGTGTCCCTGTGACACGCGTCAAAACTTTTTCTCTTATAACTGCGCGAAAAGCATGTATTCTTGCTTAATACAGCGAAACAAGCTGTTTTAGACCGAAACGAGCTAAATCACAACACATCGGTTTTACAAGTGTTCCTCTGATACGCGTCTAAACTTTTTCTCTTATAACTGCGCGAAAAGCATGTATTCGTGCTAAATACAACGAAACAAGCTGTTCTAGACCGAAACGAGCTAAATCTGAACACATCGGTTTTACAAGTGTCCCTGTGACACGCGTCAAAACTTTTTCTCTTATAACTGCGCGAAAAGCTTGTATTCTTGCTTAATACAGCGAAACAAGCTGTTTTAGACCGAAACGAGCTAAATTACAACACATCGGTTTTACAAGTGTTCCTCTGATACGCGTCAAAACTTTTTCTCTTATAACTGCGCGAAAAGCATGTATTCGTGCTTAATACAACGAAACAAGCTGTTTTAGACCAAAACGAGCTAGATCTGAACACATCGGTTTTACAAGTGTCTCTCTGATACGCGTCAAAACATTTTCTTCTATAACTGCGCGTAAAGCATGTATTCTTGCTTAATACAACGAAACAAGCTGTTTTAGACCGAAACGAGCTAAATCTGAACACATCGGTTTTACAAGTATCCACGTGATACTCGTCAAAACTTTTTCTCTTATAACTGCGCGAAAAGCATGTATTCTTGCTTAATACAACGAAACAAGCTGTTTTAGACCAAAACGAGCTAGATCTGAACACATCGGTTTTACAAGTGTCTCTCTGATACGCGTCAAAACATTTTCTTCTATAACTGCGCGTAAAGCATGTATTCTTGCTTAATACAACGAAACAAGCTGTTTTAGACCGAAACGAGCTAAATCTGAACACATCGGTTTTACAAGTATCCACGTGATACTCGTCAAAACTTTTTCTCTTATAACTGCGCTAAAAGCATGTATTCTTGCTTAATACAACGAAACAAGCTGTTTTAGACCGAAACGAGCTAAATCACAACACATCGGTTTTACAAGTGTCTCTCTAATACGCGTCAAAACTTTTTCTTGTATAACTGCGCGTAAAGCATGTATTCGTGCCTGATACAAAGAAACAAGTTGTTTTAGACCGAAACGAGCTAAATCTGAACACATCGGTTTTACAAGTGTCCCTGTGACACGCGTCAAAACTTTTTCTCTTATAACTGCGCGAAAAGCATGTATTCGTGCTTAATACAGCGAAACAAGCTGTTTTAGACCGAAACGAGCTAAATCACAACACAAAGGTTTTACAAGTGTTCCTCTGATACGCGTCAAAACTTTTTCTCTTATAACTGCGCGAAAAGCATGTATTCTTGCTCAATACTACGAAACAAGCTGTTTTAGACCGAAACGAGCTAAATCACAACACATCGGTTTTACAAGTGTTCCTCTGATACACGTCTAAACTTTTTCTCTTATAACTGCGCGAAAAGCATGTATTCGTGCTTAATACAACGAAACAAGCTGTTTCAGACCGAAACGAGCTAAATCTGAACACATCGGTTTTACAAGTGTCCCTGTGACACGCGTCAAAACTTTTTCTCTTATAACTGCGCGAAAAGCATGTATTCTTGCTTAATACAGCGAAACAAGCTGTTTTAGACCGAAACGAGCTAAATCACAACACATCGGTTTTACAAGTGTTCCTCTGATACGCGTCTAAACTTTTTCTCTTATAACTGCGCGAAAAGCATGTATTCGTGCTAAATACAACGAAACAAGCTGTTCTAGACCGAAACGAGCTAAATCTGAACACATCGGTTTTACAAGTGTCCCTGTGACACGCGTCAAAACTTTTTCTCTTATAACTGCGCGAAAAGCTTGTATTCTTGCTTAATACAGCGAAACAAGCTGTTTTAGACCGAAACGAGCTAAATCACAACACATCGGTTTTACAAGTGTCTCTCTGATACGCGTCAAAACATTTTCTTCTATAACTGCGCGTAAATCATGTATTCTTGCTTAATACAACGAAACAAGCTGTTTTAGACCGAAACGAGCTAAATCTGAACACATCGGTTTTACAAGTATCCACGTGATACTCGTCAAAACTTTTTCTCTTATAACTGCGCGAAAAGCATGTATTCTTGCTTAATACAACGAAACAAGCTGTTTTAGACCGAAACGAGCTAAATCACAACACATCGGTTTTACAAGTGTCTCTCTAATACGCGTCAAAACTTTTTCTTCTATAACTGCGCGTAAAGCATGTATTCGTGCCTGATACAACGAAACAAGTTGTTTTAGACCGAAACGAGCTAAATCTGAACACATCGGTTTTACAAGTGTCCCTGTGACACGCGTCAAAACTTTTTCTCTTATAACTGGGCGAAAAGCATGTATTCGTGCTTAATACAGCGAAACAAGCTGTTTTAGACCGAAACGAGCTAAATCACAACACAAAGGTTTTACAAGTGTTCCTCTGATACGCGTCAAAACTTTTTCTCTTATAACTGCGCGAAAAGCATGTATTCTTGCTCAATACTACGAAACAAGCTGTTTTAGACCGAAACGAGCTAAATAACAACACATCGGTTTTACAAGTGTTCCTCTGATACACGTCTAAACTTTTTCTCTTATAACTGCGCGAAAAGCATGTATTCGTGCTTAATACAACGAAACAAGCTGTTTCAGACCGAAACGAGCTAAATCTGAACACATCGGTTTTACAAGTGTCCCTGTGACACGCGTCAAAACTTTTTCTCTTATAACTGCGCGAAAAGCATGTATTCTTGCTTAATACAGCGAAACAAGCTGTTTTAGACCGAAACGAGCTAAATCACAACACATCGGTTTTACAAGTGTTCCTCTGATACGCGTCTAAACTTTTTCTCTTATAACTGCGCGAACAGCATGTATTCGTGCTAAATACAACGAAACAAGCTGTTCTAGACCGAAACGAGCTAAATCTGAACACATCGGTTTTACAAGTGTCCCTGTGACACGCGTCAAAACTTTTTCTCTTATACCTGCGCGAAAAGCATGTATTCTTGCTTAATACAGCGAAACAAGCTGTTTTAGACCGAAACGAGCTAAATCACAACACATCGGTTTTACAAGTGTTCCTCTGATACGCGTCAAAACTTTTTCTCTTATAACTACGCGAAAAGCATGTATTCGTGCTTAATACAACGAAACAAGCTGTTTTAGACCAAAACGAGCTAGATCTGAACACATCGGTTTTACAAGTGTCTCTCTGATACGCGTCAAAACATTTTCTTCTATAACTGCGCGTAAAGCATGTATTCTTGCTTAATACAACGAAACAAGCTGTTTTAGACCGAAACGAGCTAAATCTGAACACATCGGTTTTACAAGTATCCACGTGATACTCGTCAAAACTTTTTCTCTTATAACTGCGCGAAAAGCATGTATTCTTGCTTAATACAACGAAACAAGCTGTTTTAGACCGAAACGAGCTAAATCTGAACACATCGGTTTTACAAGTATCCACGTGATACTCGTTAAAACTTTTTCTCTTATAACTGCGCGAAAAGCATGTATTCTTGCCTAATACAGCGAAACAAGCTGTTTTAGACCGAAATGAGCTAAATCACAACACATCGGTTTTACAAGTGCTCCTCTGATACGCGTCAAAACTTTTTCTCTTATAACTGCGCGAAAAGCATGTATTCTTGCTTAATACAGCGAAACAAGCTGTTTTAGACCGAAACGAGCTAAATCACAACACATCGGTATTACAAGTGTTCCACGTGATACTTGTCAAAACTTTTTCTCTTATAACTGCGCGAAAAGCATGTATTCGTGCTTAATACAACGAAACAAGCTGTTTTAGACCGAAACGAGCTTAATCTGAACACATCGGTTTTACAAGTATCCACGTGATACTCGTCAAAACTTTTTCTCTTATAACTGCGCGAAAAGCATGTATTCTTGCTTAATACAGCGAAACAAGCTGTTTTAGACCGAAACGAGCTAAATCACAACACATCGGTTTTACAAGTGTTCCTCTGATACGCGTCTAAACTTTTTCTCTTATAACTGCGCGAAAAGCATGTATTCGTGCTAAATACAACGAAACAAGCTGTTCTAGACCGAAACGAGCTAAATCTGAACACATCGGTTTTACAAGTATCCACGTGATACTCGTCAAAACTTTTTCTCTTATAACTGCGCTAAAAGCATGTATTCTTGCTTAATACAACGAAACAAGCTGTTTTAGACCGAAACGAGCTAAATCACAACACATCGGTTTTACAAGTGTCTCTCTAATACGCGTCAAAACTTTTTCTTCTATAACTGCGCGTAAAGCATGTATTCGTGCCTGATACAACGAAACAAGTTGTTTTAGACCGAAACGAGCTAAATCTGAACACATCGGTTTTACAAGTGTCCCTGTGACACGCGTCAAAACTTTTTCTCTTATAACTGCGCGAAAAGCATGTATTCTTGCTTAATACAGCGAAACAAGCTGTTTTAGACCGAAATGAGCTAAATCACAACACATCGGTTTTACAAGTGCTCCTCTGATACGCGTCAAAACTTTTTCTCTTATAACTGCGCGAAAAGCATGTATTCTTGCTTAATACAGCGAAACAAGCTGTTTTAGACCGAAACGAGCTAAATCACAACACATCGGTATTACAAGTGTTCCACGTGATACTTGTCAAAACTTTTTCTCTTATAACTGCGCGAAAAGCATGTATTCGTGCTTAATACAACGAAACAAGCTGTTTTAGACCGAAACGAGCTTAATCTGAACACATCGGTTTTACAAGTATCCACGTGATACTCGTCAAAACTTTTTCTCTTATAACTGCGCGAAAAGCATGTATTCTTGCTTAATACAGCGAAACAAGCTGTTTTAGACCGAAACGAGCTAAATCACAACACATCGGTTTTACAAGTGTTCCTCTGATACGCGTCTAAACTTTTTCTCTTATAACTGCGCGAAAAGCATGTATTCGTGCTAAATACAACGAAACAAGCTGTTCTAGACCGAAACGAGCTAAATCTGAACACATCGGTTTTACAAGTATCCACGTGATACTCGTCAAAACTTTTTCTCTTATAACTGCGCTAAAAGCATGTATTCTTGCTTAATACAACGAAACAAGCTGTTTTAGACCGAAACGAGCTAAATCACAACACATCGGTTTTACAAGTGTCTCTCTAATACGCGTCAAAACTTTTTCTTCTATAACTGCGCGTAAAGCATGTATTCGTGCCTGATACAACGAAACAAGTTGTTTTAGACCGAAACGAGCTAAATCTGAACACATCGGTTTTACAAGTGTCCCTGTGACACGCGTCAAAACTTTTTCTCTTATAACTGCGCGAAAAGCATGTATTCGTGCTTAATACAGCGAAACAAGCTGTTTTAGACCGAAACGAGCTAAATCACAACACAAAGGTTTTACAAGTGTTCCTCTGATACGCGTCAAAACTTTTTCTCTTATAACTGCGCGAAAAGCATGTATTCTTGCTCAATACTACGAAACAAGCTGTTTTAGACCGAAACGAGCTAAATCACAACACATCGGTTTTACAAGTGTTCCTCTGATACACGTCTAAACTTTTTCTCTTATAACTGCGCGAAAAGCATGTATTCGTGCTTAATACAACGAAACAAGCTGTTTCAGACCGAAACGAGCTAAATCTGAACACATCGGTTTTACAAGTGTCCCTGTGACACGCGTCAAAACTTTTTCTCTTATAACTGCGCGAAAAGCATGTATTCTTGCTTAATACAGCGAAACAAGCTGTTTTAGACCGAAACGAGCTAAATCACAACACATCGGTTTTACAAGTGTTCCTCTGATACGCGTCTAAACTTTTTCTCTTATAACTGCGCGAAAAGCATGTATTCGTGCTAAATACAACGAAACAAGCTGTTCTAGACCGAAACGAGCTAAATCTGAACACATCGGTTTTACAAGTGTCCCTGTGACACGCGTCAAAACTTTTTCTCTTATAACTGCGCGAAAAGCTTGTATTCTTGCTTAATACAGCGAAACAAGCTGTTTTAGACCGAAACGAGCTAAATTACAACACATCGGTTTTACAAGTGTTCCTCTGATACGCGTCAAAACTTTTTCTCTTATAACTGCGCGAAAAGCATGTATTCGTGCTTAATACAACGAAACAAGCTGTTTTAGACCAAAACGAGCTAGATCTGAACACATCGGTTTTACAAGTGTCTCTCTGATACGCGTCAAAACATTTTCTTCTATAACTGCGCGTAAAGCATGTATTCTTGCTTAATACAACGAAACAAGCTGTTTTAGACCGAAACGAGCTAAATCTGAACACATCGGTTTTACAAGTATCCACGTGATACTCGTCAAAACTTTTTCTCTTATAACTGCGCGAAAAGCATGTATTCTTGCTTAATACAACGAAACAAGCTGTTTTAGACCGAAACGAGCTAAATCACAACACATCGGTTTTACAAGTGTCTCTCTAATACGCGTCAAAACGTTTTCTTCTATAACTGCGCGTAAAGCATGTATTCGGGCCTGATACAACGAAACAAGTTGTTTTAGACCGAAACGAGCTAAATCTGAACACATCGGTTTTACAAGTATCCACGTGATACTTGTCAAAACTTTTTCTCTTATAACTGCGCGAAAAGCATGTATTCTTGCTTAATACAACGAAACAAGCTGTTTAAGACCGAAACGAGCTAAATCACAACACATCGGTTTTACAAGTGTCTCTCTAATACGCGTCAAAACTTTTTCTCTTATAACTGCGCGAAAAGCATGTATTCTTGCTTAATACAACGAAACAAGCTGTTTTAGACCGAAACGAGCTAAATCTGAACACATCGGTTTTACAAGTATCTACGTGATACTCGTCAAAACTTTTTCTCTTATAACTGCGCGAAAAGCATGTATCCTTGCTTAATACAGCGAAACAAGCTGTTTTAGACCGAAATGAGCTAAATCACAACACATCGGTTTTACAAGTGCTCCTCTGATACGCGTCAAAACTTTTTCTCTTATAACTGCGCGAAAAGCATGTATTCTTGCTTAATACAGCGAAACAAGCTGTTTTAGACCGAAACGAGCTAAATCACAACACATCGGTATTACAAGTGTTCCACGTGATACTCGTCAAAACTTTTTCTCTTATAACTGCGCGAAAAGCATGTATTCGTGCTTAATACAACGAAACAAGCTGTTTTAGACCGAAACGAGCTTAATCTGAACACATCGGTTTTACAAGTATCCACGTGATACTCGTCAAAACTTTTTCTCTTATAACTGCGCGAAAAGCATGTATTCTTGCTTAATACAGCGAAACAAGCTGTTTTAGACCGAAACGAGCTAAATCACAACACATCGGTTTTACAAGTGTTCCTCTGATACGCGTCTAAACTTTTTCTCTTATAACTGCGCGAAAAGCATGTATTCGTGCTAAATACAACGAAACAAGCTGTTCTAGACCGAAACGAGCTAAATCTGAACACATCGGTTTTACAAGTATCCACGTGATACTCGTCAAAACTTTTTCTCTTATAACTGCGCGAAAAGCATGTATTCATGCTTAATACAACGAAACAAGCTGTTTTAGACCGAAACGAGCTAAATCACAACACATCGGTTTTACAAGTGTCTCTCTAATACGCGTCAAAACTTTTTCTTCTATAACTGCGCGTAAAGCATGTATTCGTGCCTGATACAACGAAACAAGTTGTTTTAGACCGAAACGAGCTAAATCTGAACACATCGGTTTTACAAGTGTCCCTGTGACACGCGTCAAAACTTTTTCTCTTATAACTGCGCGAAAAGCATGTATTCGTGCTTAATACAGCGAAACAAGCTGTTTTAGACCGAAACGAGCTAAATCACAACACAAAAGGTTTTACAAGTGTTCCTCTGATACGCGTCAAAAGTTTTTCTCTTATAACTGCGCGAAAAGCATGTATTCTTGCTCAATACTACGAAACAAGCTGTTTTAGACCGAAACGAGCTAAATCACAACACATCGGTTTTTACAAGTGTTCCTCTGATACACGTCTAAACTTTTTCTCTTATAACTGCGCGAAAAGCATGTATTCGTGCTTAATACAACGAAACAAGCTGTTTTAGACCAAAACGAGCTAGATCTGAACACATCGGTTTTACAAGTGTCTCTCTGATACGCGTCAAAACATTTTCTTCTATAACTGCGCGTAAAGCATGTATTCTTGCTTAATACAACGAAACAAGCTGTTTTAGACCGAAACGAGCTAAATCTGAACACATCGGTTTTACAAGTATCCACGTGATACTCGTCAAAACTTTTTCTCTTATAACTGCGCGAAAAGCATGTATTCTTGCTTAATACAACGAAACAAGCTGTTTTAGACCGAAACGAGCTAAATCACAACACATCGGTTTTACAAGTGTCTCTCTAATACGCGTCAAAACTTTTTCTTCTATAACTGCGCGAAAAGCATGTATTCGTGCTTAATACAACGAAACAAGCTGTTTCAGACCGAAACGAGCTAAATCTGAACACATCGGTTTTACAAGTGTCCCTGTGACACGCGTCAAAACTTTTTCTCTTATAACTGCGCGAAAAGCATGTATTCTTGCTTAATACAGCGAAACAAGCTGTTTTAGACCGAAACGAGCTAAATCACAACACATCGGTTTTACAAGTGTTCCTCTGATACGCGTCTAAACTTTTTCTCTTATAACTGCGCGAAAAGCATGTATTCGTGCTAAATACAACGAAACAAGCTGTTCTAGACCGAAACGAGCTAAATCTGAACACATCGGTTTTACAAGTATCCACGTGATACTCGTCAAAACTTTTTCTCTTATAACTGCGCGAAAAGCATGTATTCATGCTTAATACAACGAAACAAGCTGTTTTAGACCGAAACGAGCTAAATCACAACACATCGGTTTTACAAGTGTCTCTCTAATACGCGTCAAAACTTTTTCTTCTATAACTGCGCGTAAAGCATGTATTCGTGCCTGATACAACGAAACAAGTTGTTTTAGACCGAAACGAGCTAAATCTGAACACATCGGTTTTACAAGTGTCCCTGTGACACGCGTCAAAACTTTTTCTCTTATAACTGCGCGAAAAGCATGTATTCGTGCTTAATACAGCGAAACAAGCTGTTTTAGACCGAAACGAGCTAAATCACAACACAAAGGTTTTACAAGTGTTCCTCTGATACGCGTCAAAAGTTTTTCTCTTATAACTGCGCGAAAAGCATGTATTCTTGCTCAATACTACGAAACAAGCTGTTTTAGACCGAAACGAGCTAAATCACAACACATCGGTTTTACAAGTGTTCCTCTGATACACGTCTAAACTTTTTCTCTTATAACTGCGCGAAAAGCATGTATTCGTGCTTAATACAACGAAACAAGCTGTTTTAGACCAAAACGAGCTAGATCTGAACACATCGGTTTTACAAGTGTCTCTCTGATACGCGTCAAAACATTTTCTTCTATAACTGCGCGTAAAGCATGTATTCTTGCTTAATACAACGAAACAAGCTGTTTTAGACCGAAACGAGCTAAATCTGAACACATCGGTTTTACAAGTATCCACGTGATACTCGTCAAAACTTTTTCTCTTATAACTGCGCGAAAAGCATGTATTCTTGCTTAATACAACGAAACAAGCTGTTTTAGACCGAAACGAGCTAAATCACAACTCATCGGTTTTACAAGTGTCTCTCTAATACGCGTCAAAACTTTTTCTCTTATAACTGCGCGAAAAGCATGTATTCGTGCTAAATACAACGAAACAAGCTGTTCTAGACCGAAACGAGCTAAATCTGAACACATCGGTTTTACAAGTGTCCCTGTGACACGCGTCAAAACTTTTTCTCTTATAACTGCGCGAAAAGCTCGTATTCTTGCTTAATACAGCGAAACAAGCTGTTTTAGACCGAAACGAGCTAAATCACAACACATCGGTTTTACAAGTGTTCCTCTGATACGCGTCAAAACTTTTTCTCTTATAACTGCGCGAAAAGCATGTATTCGTGCTTAATACAACGAAACAAGCTGTTTTAGACCAAAACGAGCTAGATCTGAACACATCGGTTTTACAAGTGTCTCTCTGATACGCGTCAAAACTTTTTCTCTTATAACTGCGCGAAAAGCATGTATTCTTGCTTAATACAACGAAACAAGCTGTTTTAGACCGAAACGAGCTAAATCACAACACATCGGTTTTACAAGTGTCTCTCTAATACGCGTCAAAACTTTTTCTTCTATAACTGCGCGTAAAGCATGTATTCGTGCCTGATACAACGAAACAAGTTGTTTTAGACCGAAACGAGCTAAATCTGAACACATCGGTTTTACAAGTGTCCCTGTGACACGCGTCAAAACTTTTTCTCTTATAACTGCGCGAAAAGCATGTATTCGTGCTTAATACAGCGAAACAAGCTGTTTTAGACCGAAATGAGCTAAATCACAACACAAAGGTTTTACAAGTGTTCCTCTGATACGCGTCAAAACTTTTTCTCTTATAAACTGCGCGAAAAGCATGTATTCTTGCTCAATACTACGAAACAAGCTGTTTTAGACCGAAACGAGCTAAATCACAACACATCGGTTTTACAAGTGTTCCTCTGATACACGTCTAAACTTTTTCTCTTATAACTGCGCGAAAAGCATGTATTCGTGCTTAATACAACGAAACAAGCTGTTTTAGACCAAAACGAGCTAGATCTGAACACATCGGTTTTACAAGTGTCTGTCTGATACGCGTCAAAACATTTTCTTCTATAACTGCGCGTAAAGCATGTATTCTTGCTTAATACAACGAAACAAGCTGTTTTAGACCGAAACGAGCTAAATCTGAACACATCGGTTTTACAAGTATCCACGTGATACTCGTCAAAACTTTTTCTCTTATAACTGCGCGAAAAGCATGTATTCTTGCTTAATACAACGAAACAAGCTGTTTTAGACCGAAACGAGCTAAATCACAACACATCGGTTTTACAAGTGTCTCTCTAATACGCGTCAAAACTTTTTCTTCTATAACTGCGCGTAAAGCATGTATTCGTGCCTGATACAACGAAACAAGTTGTTTTAGACCGAAACGAGCTAAATCTGAACACATCGCTTTTACAAGTGTCCCTGTGACACGCGTCAAAACTTTTCTCTTATAACTGCGCGAAAAGCATGTATTCTTGCTTAATACAGCGAAACAAGCTGTTTTAGACCGAAACGAGCTAAATCACAACACATCGGTTTTACAAGTGTTCCTCTGATACGCGTCTAAACTTTTTCTCTTATAACTGCGCGAAAAGCTTGTATTCGTGCTAAATACAACGAAACAAGCTGTTCTAGACCGAAACGAGCTAAATCTGAACACATCGGTTTTACAAGTGTCTCTGTGACACGCGTCAAAACTTTTTCTCTTATAACTGCGCGAAAAGCATGTATTCTTGCTTAATACAGCGAAACAAGCTGTTTTAGACCGAAACGAGCTAAATCACAACACATCGGTTTTACAAGTGTTCCTCTGATACGCGTCAAAACTTTTTCTCTTATAACTGCGCGAAAAGCATGTATTCGTGCTTAATACAACGAAACAAGCTGTTTTAGACCAAAACGAGCTAGATCTGAACACATCGGTTTTACAAGTGTCTCTCTGATACGCGTCAAAACATTTTCTTCTATAACTGCGCGTAAAGCATGTATTCTTGCTTAATACAACGAAACATGCTGTTTTAGACCGAAACGAGCTAAATCTGAACACATCGGTTTTACAAGTATCCACATGATACTCGTCAAAACTTTTTCTCTTATAACTGCGCGAAAAGCATGTATTCTTGCTTAATACAACGAAACAAGCTGTTTTAGACCGAAACGAGCTAAATCACAACACATCGGTTTTACAAGTGTCTCTCTAATACGCGTCAAAACTTTTTCTTCTATAACTGCGCGTAAAGCATGTATTCGTGCCTGATACAACGAAAACAAGTTGTTTTAGACCGAAACGAGCTAAATCTGAACACATCGGTTTTACAAGTGTCCCTGTGACACGCGTCAAAACTTTTTCTCTTATAACTGCGCGAAAAGCATGTATTCGTGCTTAATACAGCGAAACAAGCTGTTTTAGACCGAAACGAGCTAAATCACAACACATCGGTTTTACAAGTGTTCCTCTGATACACGTCTAAACTTTTTCTCTTATAACTGCGCGAAAAGCATGTATTCGTGCTTAATACAACGAAACAAGCTGTTTTAGACCAAAACGAGCTAAATCTGAACACATCGGTTTTACAAGTGTCCCTGTGACACGCGTCAAAACTTTTTCTCTTATAACTGCGCGAAAAGCTTGTATTCTTGCTTAATACAGCGAAACAAGCTGTTTTAGACCGAAACGAGCTAAATCACAACACATCGGTTTTACAAGTGTTCCTCTGATACGCGTCAAAACTTTTTCTCTTATAACTGCGCGAAAAGCATGTATTCGTGCTTAATACAACGAAACAAGCTGTTTTAGACCAAAACGAGCTAGATCTGAACACATCGGTTTTACAAGTGTCTCTCTGATACGCGTCAAAACATTTTCTTCTATAACTGCGCGTAAAGCATGTATTCTTGCTTAATACAACTAAACAAGCTGTTTTAGACCGAAACGAGCTAAATCTGAACACATCGGTTTTACAAGTATCCACGTGATACTCGTCAAAACTTTTTCTCTTATAACTGCGCGAAAAGCATGTATTCTTGCTTAATACAACGAAACAAGCTGTTTTAGACCGAAACGAGCTAAATCACAACACATCGGTTTTACAAGTGTCTCTCTAATACGCGTCAAAACTTTTTCTTCTATAACTGCGCGTAAAGCATGTATTCGTGCCTGATACAACGAAACAAGTTGTTTTAGACCGAAACGAGCTAAATCTGAACACATCGGTTTTACAAGTGTCCCTGTGACACGCGTCAAAACTTTTTCTCTTATAACTGCGCGAAAAGCATGTATTCGTGCTTAATACAGCGAAACAAGCTGTTTTAGACCGAAACGAGCTAAATCACAACACATCGGTTTTACAAGTGTTCCTCTGATACACGTCTAAACTTTTTCTCTTATAACTGCGCGAAAAGCATGTATTCGTGCTTAATACAACGAAACAAGCTGTTTTAGACCAAAACGAGCTAAATCTGAACACGTCGGTTTTACAAGTGTCCCTGTGACACGCGTCAAAACTTTTTCTCTTATAACTGCGCGAAAAGCATGTATTCGTGCTTAATACAGCGAAACAAGCTGTTTTAGACCGAAACGAGCTAAATCACAACACAAAGGTTTTACAAGTGTTCCTCTGATACGCGTCAAAACTTTTTCTCTTATAACTGCGCGAAAAGCATGTATTCTTGCTCAATACTACGAAACAAGCTGTTTTAGACCGAAACGAGCTAAATCACAACACATCGGTTTTACAAGTGTTCCTCTGATACACGTCTAAACTTTTTCTCTTATAACTGCGCGAAAAGCATGTATTCGTGCTTAATACAACGAAACAAGCTGTTTCAGACCGAAACGAGCTAAATCTGAACACATCGGTTTTACAAGTGTCCCTGTGACACGCGTCAAAACTTTTTCTCTTATAACTGCGCGAAAAGCATGTATTCTTGCTTAATACAGCGAAACAAGCTGTTTTAGACCGAAACGAGCTAAATCACAACACATCGGTTTTACAAGTGTTCCTCTGATACGCGTCTAAACTTTTTCTCTTATAACTGCGCGAAAAGCATGTATTCGTGCTAAATACAACGAAACAAGCTGTTCTAGACCGAAACGAGCTAAATCTGAACACATCGGTTTTACAAGTGTCCCTGTGACACGCGTCAAAACTTTTTCTCTTATAACTGCGCGAAAAGCTTGTATTCTTGCTTAATACAGCGAAACAAGCTGTTTTAGACCGAAACGAGCTAAATCACAACACATCGGTTTTACAAGTGTTCCTCTGATACGCGTCAAAACTTTTTCTCTTATAACTGCGCGAAAAGCATGTATTCGTGCTTAATACAACGAAACAAGCTGTTTTAGACCAAAACGAGCTAGATCTGAACACATCGGTTTTACAAGTGTCTCTCTGATACGCGTCAAAACATTTTCTTCTATAACTGCGCGTAAAGCATGTATTCTTGCTTAATACAACGAAACAAGCTGTTTTAGACCGAAACGAGCTAAATCTGAACACATCGGTTTTACAAGTATCCACGTGATACTCGTCAAAACTTTTTCTCTTATAACTGCGCGAAAAGCATGTATTCTTGCTTAATACAACGAAACAAGCTGTTTTAGACCGAAACGAGCTAAATCACAACACATCGGTTTTACAAGTGTCTCTCTAATACGCGTCAAATCTTTTTCTTCTATAACTGCGCGTAAAGCATGTATTCGTGCCTGATACAACGAAACAAGTTGTTTTAGACCGAAACGAGCTAAATCTGAACACATCGGTTTTACAAGTGTCCCTGTGACACGCGTCAAAACTTTTTCTCTTATAACTGCGCGAAAAGCATGTATTCGTGCTTAATACAGCGAAACAAGCTGTTTTAGACCGAAACGAGCTAAATCACAACACATCGGTTTTACAAGTGTCTCTCTAATACGCGTCAAAACTTTTTCTCTTATAACTGCGCGAAAAGCATGTATTCTTGCTTAATACAACGAAACAAGCTGTTTTAGACCGAAACGAGCTAAATCTGAACACATCGGTTTTACAAGTATCCACGTGATACTCGTCAAAACTTTTTCTCTTATAACTGCGCGAAAAGCATGTATTCTTGCTTAATACAGCGAAACAAGCTGTTTTAGACCGAAATGAGCTAAATCACAACACATCGGTTTTACAAGTGCTCCTCTGATACGCGTCAAAACTTTTTCTCTTATAACTGCGCGAAAAGCATGTATTCTTGCTTAATACAGCGAAACAAGCTGTTTTAGACCGAAACGAGCTAAATCACAACACATCGGTATTACAAGTGTTCCACGTGATACTCGTCAAAACTTTTTCTCTTATAACTGCGCGAAAAGCATGTATTCGTGCTTAATACAACGAAACAAGCTGTTTTAGACCGAAACGAGCTTAATCTGAACACATCGGTTTTACAAGTATCCACGTGATACTCGTCAAAACTTTTCCTCTTATAACTGCGCGAAAAGCATGTATTCTTGCTTAATACAGCGAAACAAGCTGTTTTAGACCGAAACGAGCTAAATCACAACACATCGGTTTTACAAGTGTCTCTCTGATACGCGTCAAAACATTTTCTTCTATAACTGCGCGTAAAGCATGTATTCTTGCTTAATACAACGAAACAAGCTGTTTTAGACCGAAACGAGCTAAATCTGAACACATCGGTTTTACAAGTATCCACGTGATACTCGTCAAAACTTTTTCTCTTATAACTGCGCGAAAAGCATGTATTCTTGCTTAATACAACGAAACAAGCTGTTTTAGACCGAAACGAGCTAAATCACAACACATCGGTTTTACAAGTGTCTCTCTAATACGCGTCAAAACTTTTTCTTCTATAACTGCGCGTAAAGCATGTATTCGTGCCTGATACAACGAAACAAGTTGTTTTAGACCGAAACGAGCTAAATCTGAACACATCGGTTTTACAAGTGTCCCTGTGACACGCGTCAAAACTTTTTCTCTTATAACTGCGCGAAAAGCATGTATTCGTGCTTAATACAGCGAAACAAGCTGTTTTAGACCGAAACGAGCTAAATCACAACACATCGGTTTTACAAGTGTTCCTCTGATACACGTCTAAACTTTTTCTCTTATAACTGCGCGAAAAGCATGTATTCGTGCTTAATACAACGAAACAAGCTGTTTTAGACCAAAACGAGCTAAATCTGAACACATCGGTTTTACAAGTGTCCCTGTGACACGCGTCAAAACTTTTTCTCTTATAACTGCGCGAAAAGCATGTATTCGTGCTTAATACAGCGAAACAAGCTGTTTTAGACCGAAACGAGCTAAATCACAACACAAAGGTTTTACAAGTGTTCCTCTGATACGCGTCAAAACTTTTTCTCTTATAACTGCGCGAAAAGCATGTATTCTTGCTCAATACTACGAAACAAGCTGTTTTAGACCGAAACGAGCTAAATCACAACACATCGGTTTTACAAGTGTTCCTCTGATACACGTCTAAACTTTTTTCTCTTATAACTGCGCGAAAAGCATGTATTCGTGCTTAATACAACGAAACAAGCTGTTTCAGACCGAAACGAGCTAAATCTGAACACATCGGTTTTACAAGTGTCCCTGTGACACGCGTCAAAACTTTTTCTCTTATAACTGCGCGAAAAGCATGTATTCTTGCTTAATACAGCGAAACAAGCTGTTTTAGACCGAAACGAGCTAAATCACAACACATCGGTTTTACAAGTGTTCCTCTGATACGCGTCTAAACTTTTTCTCTATAACTGCGCGAAAAGCATGTATTCGTGCTAAATACAACGAAACAAGCTGTTCTAGACCGAAACGAGCTAAATCTGAACACATCGGTTTTACAAGTGTCCCTGTGACACGCGTCAAAACTTTTTCTCTTATAACTGCGCGAAAAGCTTGTATTCTTGCTTAATACAGCGAAACAAGCTGTTTTAGACCGAAACGAGCTAAATCACAACACATCGGTTTTACAAGTGTTCCTCTGATACGCGTCAAAACTTTTTCTCTTATAACTGCGCGAAAAGCATGTATTCGTGCTTAATACAACGAAACAAGCTGTTTTAGACCAAAACGAGCTAGATCTGAACACATCGGTTTTACAAGTGTCTCTCTGATACGCGTCAAAACATTTTCTTCTATAACTGCGCGTAAAGCATGTATTCTTGCTTAATACAACGAAACAAGCTGTTTTAGACCGAAACGAGCTAAATCTGAACACATCGGTTTTACAAGTATCCACGTGATACTCGTCAAAACTTTTTCTCTTATAACTGCGCGAAAAGCATGTATTCTTGCTTAATACAACGAAACAAGCTGTTTTAGACCGAAACGAGCTAAATCACAACACATCGGTTTTACAAGTGTCTCTCTAATACGCGTCAAATCTTTTTCTTCTATAACTGCGCGTAAAGCATGTATTCGTGCCTGATACAACGAAACAAGTTGTTTTAGACCGAAACGAGCTAAATCTGAACACATCGGTTTTACAAGTGTCCCTGTGACACGCGTCAAAACTTTTTCTCTTATAACTGCGCGAAAAGCATGTATTCGTGCTTAATACAGCGAAACAAGCTGTTTTAGACGAAACGAGCTAAATCACAACACATCGGTTTTACAAGTGTCTCTCTAATACGCGTCCAAAACTTTTTCTCTTATAACTGCGCGAAAAGCATGTATTCTTGCTTAATACAACGAAACAAGCTGTTTTAGACCGAAACGAGCTAAATCTGAACACATCGGTTTTACAAGTATCCACGTGATACTCGTCAAAACTTTTTCTCTTATAACTGCGCGAAAAGCATGTATTCTTGCTTAATACAGCGAAACAAGCTGTTTAGACCGAAATGAGCTAAATCACAACACATCGGTTTTACAAGTGCTCCTCTGATACGCGTCAAAACTTTTCTCTTATAACTGCGCGAAAAGCATGTATTCTTGCTTAATACAGCGAAACAAGCTGTTTTAGACCGAAACGAGCTAAATCACAACACATCGGTATTACAAGTGTTCCACGTGATACTCGTCAAAACTTTTTCTCTTATAACTGCGCGAAAAGCATGTATTCGTGCTTAATACAACGAAACAAGCTGTTTTAGACCGAAACGAGCTTAATCTGAACACATCGGTTTTGCAAGTATCCACGTGATACTCGTCAAAACTTTTCCTCTTATAACTGCGCGAAAAGCATGTATTCTTGCTTAATACAGCGAAACAAGCTGTTTTAGACCGAAACGAGCTAAATCACAACACATCGGTTTTACAAGTGTCTCTCTGATACGCGTCAAAACATTTTCTTCTATAACTGCGCGTAAAGCATGTATTCTTGCTTAATACAACGAAACAAGCTGTTTTAGACCGAAACGAGCTAAATCTGAACACATCGGTTTTACAAGTATCCACGTGATACTCGTCAAAACTTTTTCTCTTATAACTGCGCGAAAAGCATGTATTCTTGCTTAATACAACGAAACAAGCTGTTTTAGACCGAAACGAGCTAAATCACAACACATCGGTTTTACAAGTGTCTCTCTAATACGCGTCAAAACTTTTTCTTCTATAACTGCGCGTAAAGCATGTATTCGTGCTGATACAACGAAACAAGTTGTTTTAGACCGAAACGAGCTAAATCTGAACACATCGGTTTTACAAGTGTCCCTGTGACACGCGTCAAAACTTTTTCTCTTATAACTGCGCGAAAAGCATGTATTCGTGCTTAATACAGCGAAACAAGCTGTTTTAGACCGAAACGAGCTAAATCACAACACATCGGTTTTACAAGTGTTCCTCTGATACACGTCTAAACTTTTTCTCTTATAACTGCGCGAAAAGCATGTATTCGTGCTTAATACAACGAAACAAGCTGTTTTAGACCAAAAACGAGCTAAATCCTTGAACACATCGGTTTTACAAGTGTCCCTGTGACACGCGTCAAAACTTTTTCTCTTATAACTGCGCGAAAAGCATGTATTCGTGCTTAATACAGCGAAACAAGCTGTTTTAGACCGAAACGAGCTAAATCACAACACAAAGGTTTTACAAGTGTTCCTCTGATACGCGTCAAAACTTTTTCTCTTATAACTGCGCGAAAAGCATGTATTCTTGCTCAATACTACGAAACAAGCTGTTTTAGACCGAAACGAGCTAAATCACAACACATCGGTTTTACAAGTGTTCCTCTGATACACGTCTAAACTTTTTCTCTTATAACTGCGCGAAAAGCATGTATTCGTGCTTAATACAACGAAACAAGCTGTTTCAGACCGAAACGAGCTAAATCTGAACACATCGGTTTTACAAGTGTCCCTGTGACACGCGTCAAAACTTTTTCTCTTATAACTGCGCGAAAAGCATGTATTCTTGCTTAATACAGCGAAACAAGCTGTTTTAGACCGAAACGAGCTAAATCACAACACATCGGTTTTACAAGTGTTCCTCTGATACGCGTCTAAACTTTTTCTCTTATAACTGCGCGAAAAGCATGTATTCGTGCTAAATACAACGAAACAAGCTGTTCTAGACCGAAACGAGCTAAATCTGAACACATCGGTTTTACAAGTGTCCCTGTGACACGCGTCAAAACTTTTTCTCTTATAACTGCGCGAAAAGCTTGTATTCTTGCTTAATACAGCGAAACAAGCTGTTTTAGACCGAAACGAGCTAAATCACAACACATCGGTTTTACAAGTGTTCCTCTGATACGCGTCAAAACTTTTTCTCTTATAACTGCGCGAAAAGCATGTATTCGTGCTTAATACAACGAAACAAGCTGTTTTAGACCAAAACGAGCTAGATCTGAACACATCGGTTTTACAAGTGTCTCTCTGATACGCGTCAAAACATTTTCTTCTATAACTGCGCGTAAAGCATGTATTCTTGCTTAATACAACGAAACAAGCTGTTTTAGACCGAAACGAGCTAAATCTGAACACATCGGTTTTACAAGTATCCACGTGATACTCGTCAAAACTTTTTCTCTTATAACTGCGTGAAAAGCATGTATTCTTGCTTAATACAACGAAACAAGCTGTTTTAGACCGAAACGAGCTAAATCACAACACATCGGTTTTACAAGTGTCTCTCTAATACGCGTCAAATCTTTTTCTTCTATAACTGCGCGTAAAGCATGTATTCGTGCCTGATACAACGAAACAAGTTGTTTTAGACCGAAACGAGCTAAATCTGAACACATCGGTTTTACAAGTGTCCCTGTGACACGCGTCAAAACTTTTTCTCTTATAACTGCGCGAAAAGCATGTATTCGTGCTTAATACAGCGAAACAAGCTGTTTTAGACCGAAACGAGCTAAATCACAACACAAAGGTTTTACAAGTGTTCCTCTGATACGCGTCAAAACTTTTTCTCTTATAACTGCGCGAAAAAGCATGTATTCTTGCTTAATACAGCGAAACAAGCTGTTTTAGACCGAAACGAGCTAAATCACAACACATCGGTTTTACAAGTGTTCCTCTGATACGCGTCTAAACTTTTTCTCTTATAACTGCGCGAAAAGCATGTATTCGTGCTAAATACAACGAAACAAGCTGTTCTAGACCGAAACGAGCTAAATCTGAACACATTGGTTTTACAAGTGTCCCTGTGACACGCGTCAAAACTTTTTCTCTTATAACTGCGCGAAAAGCATGTATTCTTGCTTAATACATCGAAACAAGCTGTTTTAGACCGAAACGAGCTAAATCACAACACATCGGTTTTACAAGTGTTCCTCTGATACGCGTCAAAACTTTTTATCTTATAACTGCGCGAAAAGCATGTATTCGTGCTTAATACAACGAAACAAGCTGTTTTAGACCAAAACGAGCTAGATCTGAACACATCGGTTTTACAAGTGTCTCTCTGATACGCGTCAAAACATTTTCTTCTATAACTGCGCGTAAAGCATGTATTCTTGCTTAATACAACGAAACAAGCTGTTTTAGACCGAAACGAGCTAAATCTGAACACATCGGTTTTACAAGTATCCACGTGATACTCGTCAAAACTTTTTCTCTTATAACTGCGCGAAAAGCATGTATTCTTGCTTAATACAACGAAACAAGCTGTTTTAGACCGAAACGAGCTAAATCACAACACATCGGTTTTACAAGTGTCTCTCTAATACGCGTCAAAACTTTTTCTTCTATAACTGCGCGTAAAGCATGTATTCGTGCCTGATACAACGAAACAAGTTGTTTTAGACCGAAACGAGCTAAATCTGAACACATCGGTTTTACAAGTATCCACGTGATACTCGTCAAAACTTTTTCTCTTATAACTGCGCGAAAAGCATGTATTCTTGCTTAATACAACGAAACAAGCTGTTTAAGACCGAAACGAGCTAAATCACAACACATCGGTTTTACAAGTGTCTCTCTAATACGCGTCAAAACTTTTTCTCTTATAACTGCGCGAAAAGCATGTATTCTTGCTTAATACAACGAAACAAGCTGTTTTAGACCGAAACGAGCTAAATCTGAACACATCGGTTTTACAAGTATCCACGTGATACTCGTCAAAACTTTTTCTCTTATAACTGCGCGAAAAGCATGTATTCTTGCTTAATACAGCGAAACAAGCTGTTTTAGACCGAAATGAGCTAAATCACAACACATCGGTTTTACAAGTGCTCCTCTGATACGCGTCAAAACTTTTTCTCTTATAACTGCGCGAAAAGCATGTATTCTTGCTTAATACAGCGAAACAAGCTGTTTTAGACCGAAACGAGCTAAATCACAACACATCGGTATTACAAGTGTTCCACGTGATACTCGTCAAAACTTTTTCTCTTATAACTGCGCGAAAAGCATGTATTCGTGCTTAATACAACGAAACAAGCTGTTTTAGACCGAAACGAGCTTAATCTGAACACATCGGTTTTACAAGTATCCACGTGATACTCGTCAAAACTTTTCCTCTTATAACTGCGCGAAAAGCATGTATTCTTGCTTAATACAGCGAAACAAGCTGTTTTAGACGAAACGAGCTAAATCACAACACATCGGTTTTACAAGTGTTCCTCTGATACGCGTCTAAACTTTTTCTCTTATAACTGCGCGAAAAGCATGTATTCGTGCTTAATACAACGAAACAAGCTGTTTTAGACCGAAACGAGCTAAATCACAACACATCGGTTTTACAAGTGTCTCTCTAATACGCGTCAAAACTTTTTCTTCTATAACTGCGCGTAAAGCATGTATTCGTGCCTGATACAACGAAACAAGTTGTTTTAGACCGAAACGAGCTAAATCTGAACACATCGGTTTTACAAGTGTCCCTGTGACACGCGTCAAAACTTTTCTCTTATAACTGCGCGAAAAGCATGTATTCGTGCTTAATACAGCGAAACAAGCTGTTTTAGACCGAAACGAGCTAAATCATAACACAAAGGTTTTACAAGTGTTCCTCTGATACGCGTCAAAACTTTTTCTCTTATAACTGCGCGAAAAGCATGTATTCTTGCTCAATACTACGAAACAAGCTGTTTTAGACCGAAACGAGCTAAATCACAACACATCGGTTTTACAAGTGTTCCTCTGATACACGTCTAAACTTTTTCTCTTATAACTGCGCGAAGAGCATGTATTCTTGCTTAATACAACGAAACAAGCTGTTTTAGACCGAAACGAGCTAAATCTGAACACATCGGTTTTACAAGTATCCACGTGATACTCGTCAAAACTTTTTCTCTTATAACTGCGCGAAAAGCATGTATTCTTGCTTAATACAACGAAACAAGCTGTTTTAGACCGAAACGAGCTAAATCACAACACATCGGTTTTACAAGTGTCTCTCTAATACGCGTCAAAACTTTTTCTTCTATAACTGCGCGTAAAGCATGTATTCGTGCCTGATACAACGAAACAAGTTGTTTTAGACCGAAACGAGCTAAATCTGAACACATCGGTTTTTACAAGTGTCCCTGTGACACGCGTCAAAACTTTTTCTCTTATAACTGCGCGAAAAGCATGTATTCTTGCTTAATACAGCGAAACAAGCTGTTTTAGACCGAAACGAGCTAAATCACAACACATCGGTTTTACAAGTGTTCCTCTGATACGCGTCTAAACTTTTTCTCTTATAACTGCGCGAAAAGCATGTATTCGTGCTAAATACAACGAAACAAGCTGTTCTAGACCGAAACGAGCTAAATCTGAACACATCGGTTTTACAAGTGTCCCTGTGACACGCGTCAAAACTTTTTCTCTTATAACTGCGCGAAAAGCATCTATTCTTGCTTAATACAGCGAAACAAGCTGTTTTAGACCGAAACGAGCTAAATCACAACACATCGGTTTTACAAGTGTTCCTCTGATACGCGTCAAAACTTTTTCTCTTATAACTGCGCGAAAAGCATGTATTCGTGCTTAATACAACGAAACAAGCTGTTTTAGACCAAAACGAGCTAGATCTGAACACATCGGTTTTACAAGTGTCTCTCTGATACGCGTCAAAACATTTTCTTCTATAACTGCGCGTAAAGCATGTATTCTTGCTTAATACAACGAAACATGCTGTTTTAGACCGAAACGAGCTAAATCTGAACACATCGGTTTTACAAGTATCCACGTGATACTCGTCAAAACTTTTTCTCTTATAACTGCGCGAAAAGCATGTATTCTTGCTTAATACAACGAAACAAGCTGTTTTAGACCGAAACGAGCTAAATCACAACACATCGTTTTACAAGTGTCTCTCTAATACGCGTCAAACTTTTTCTTCTATAACTGCGCGTAAAGCATGTATTCGTGCCTGATACAACGAAACAAGTTGTTTTAGACCGAAACGAGCTAAATCTGAACACATCGGTTTTACAAGTGTCCCTGTGACACGCGTCAAAACTTTTTCTCTTATAACTGCGCGAAAAGCATGTACTCGTGCTTAATACAGCGAAACAAGCTGTTTTAGACCGAAACGAGCTAAATCACAACACATCGGTTTTACAAGTGTTCCTCTGATACACGTCTAAACTTTTTCTCTTATAACTGCGCGAAAAGCATGTATTCGTGCTTAATACAACGAAACAAGCTGTTTTAGACCAAAACGAGCTAGATCTGAACACATCGGTTTTACAAGTGTCTCACTGATACGCGTCAAAACATTTTCTTCTATAACTGCGCGTAAAGCATGTATTCTTGCTTAATACAACGAAACAAGCTGTTTTAGACCGAAACGAGCTAAATCTGAACACATCGGTTTTACAAGTATCCACGTGATACTCGTCAAAACTTTTTCTCTTATAACTGCGCGAAAAGCATGTATTCTTGCTTAATACAACGAAACAAGCTGTTTTAGACCGAAACGAGCTAAATCACAACACATCGGTTTTACAAGTGTCTCTCTAATACGCGTCAAAACTTTTTCTTCTATAAGTAGGCGTAAAGCATGTATTCGTGCCTGATACAACGAAACAAGTTGTTTTAGACCGAAACGAGCTAAATCTGAACACATCGGTTTTACAAGTGTCCCTGTGACACGCGTCAAAACTTTTTCTCTTATAACTGCGCGAAAAGCATGTATTCTTGCTTAATACAGCGAAACAAGCTGTTTTAGACCGAAACGAGCTAAATCACAACACATCGGTTTTACAAGTGTTCCTCTGATACGCGTCTAAACTTTTTCTCTTTATAACTGCGCGAAAAGCATGTATTCGTGCTAAATACAACGAAACAAGCTGTTCTAGACCGAAACGAGCTAAATCTGAACACATCGGTTTTACAAGTGTCCCTGTGACACGCGTCAAAACTTTTTCTCTTATAACTGCGCGAAAAGCATGTATTCTTGCTTTAATACAGCGAAACAAGCTGTTTTAGACCGAAACGAGCTAAATCACAACACATCGGTTTTACAAGTGTTCCTCTGATACGCGTCAAAACTTTTTCTCTTATAACTGCGCGAAAAGCATGTATTCGTGCTTAATACAACGAAACAAGCTGTTTTAGACCAAAACGAGCTAGATCTGAACACATCGGTTTTACAAGTGTCTCTCTGATACGCGTCAAAACATTTTCTTCTATAACTGCGCGTAAAGCATGTATTCTTGCTTAATACAACGAAACAAGCTGTTTTAGACCGAAACGAGCTAAATTTGAACACATCGGTTTTACAAGTATCCACGTGATACTCGTCAAAACTTTTTCTCTTATAACTGCGCGAAAAGCATGTATTCTTGCTTAATACAACGAAACAAGCTGTTTTAGACCGAAACGAGCTAAATCACAACACATCGGTTTTACAAGTGTCTCTCTAATACGCGTCAAAACTTTTTCTTCTATAACTGCGCGTAAAGCATGTATTTCGTGCCTGATACAACGAAACAAGTTGTTTTAGACCGAAACGAGCTAAATCTGAACACATCGGTTTTACAAGTGTCCCTGTGACACGCGTCAAAACTTTTTCTCTTATAACTGCGCGAAAAGCATGTATTCGTGCTTAATACAGCGAAACAAGCTGTTTTAGACCGAAACGAGCTAAATCACAACACAAAGGTTTTACAAGTGTTCCTCTGATACGCGTCAAAACTTTTTCTCTTATAACTGCGCGAAAAGCATGTATTCTTGCTCAATACTACGAAACAAGCTGTTTTAGACCGAAACGAGCTAAATCACAACACATCGGTTTTACAAGTGTTTCTCTGATACACGTCTAAACTTTTTCTCTTATAACTGCGCGAAAAGCATGTATTCGTGCTTAATACAACGAAACAAGCTGTTTCAGACCGAAACGAGCTAAATCTGAACACATCGGTTTTACAAGTGTCCCTGTGACACGCGTCAAAACTTTTTCTCTTATAACTGCGCGAAAAGCATGTATTCTTGCTTAATACAGCGAAACAAGCTGTTTTAGACCGAAACGAGCTAAATCACAACACATCGGTTTTACAAGTGTTCCTCTGATACGCGTCTAAACTTTTTCTCTTATAACTGCGCGAAAAGCATGTATTCGTGCTAAATACAACGAAACAAGCTGTTCTAGACCGAAACGAGCTAAATCTGAACACATCGGTTTTACAAGTGTCCCTGTGACACGCGTCAAAACTTTTTCTCTTATAACTGCGCGAAAAGCATGTATTCTTGCTTAATACAGCGAAACAAGCTGTTTTAGACCGAAACGAGCTAAATCACAACACATCGGTTTTACAAGTGTTCCTCTGATACGCGTCAAAACTTTTTCTCTTATAACTGCGCGAAAAGCATGTATTCGTGCTTAATACAACGAAACAAGCTGTTTTAGACCAAAACGAGCTAGATCTGAACACATCGGTTTTACAAGTGTCTTCTGATACGCGTCAAAACATTTTCTTCTATAACTGCGCGTAAAGCATGTATTCTTGCTTAATACAACGAAACAAGCTGTTTTAGACAGAAACGAGCTAAATCTGAACACATCGGTTTTACAAGTATCCACGTGATACTCGTCAAAACTTTTTCTTTATAACTGCGCGAAAAGCATGTATTCTTGCTTAATACAACGAAACAAGCTGTTTTAGACCGAAACGAGCTAAATCACAACACATCGGTTTTACAAGTGTCTCTCTAATACGCGTCAAAACTTTTTCTTCTATAACTGCGCGTAAAGCATGTATTCGTGCCTGATACAACGAATCAAGTTGTTTAGACCGAAACGAGCTAAATCTGAACACATCGGTTTTACAAGTATCCACGTGATACTCGTCAAAACTTTTTCTCTTATAACTGCGCGAAAAGCATGTATTCTTGCTTAATGCAACGAAACAAGCTGTTTTAGACCGAAACGAGCTAAATCACAACACATCGGTTTTACAAGCGTCTCTCTAATACGCGTCAAAACTTTTTCTTCTATAACTGCGCGTAAAGCATGTATTCGTGCCTGATACAACGAAACAAGTTGTTTTAGACCGAAACGAGCTAAATCTGAACACATCGGTTTTACAAGTGTCCCTGTGACACGCGTCAAAACTTTCTCTTATAACTGCGCGAAAAGCATGTATTCGTGCTTAATACAGCGAAACAAGCTGTTTTAGACCGAAACGAGCTAAATCACAACACAAAGGTTTTACAAGTGTTCCTCTGATACGCGTCAAAACTTTTTCTCTTATAACTGCGCGAAAAGCATGTATTCTTGCTCAATACTACGAAACAAGCTGTTTTAGACCGAAACGAGCTAAATCACAACACATCGGTTTTACAAGTGTTCCTCTGATACACGTCTAAGCTTTTTCTCTTATAACTGCGCGAAAAGCATGTATTCGTGCTTAATACAACGAAACAAGCTGTTTTAGACCAAAACGAGCTAGATCTGAACACATCGGTTTTACAAGTGTCTCTCTGATACGCGTCAAAACATTTTCTTCTATAACTGCGCGTAAAGCATGTATTCTTGCTTAATACAACGAAACAAGCTGTTTTAGACCGAAACGAGCTAAATCTGAACACATCGGTTTTACAAGTATCCACGTGATACTCGTCAAAACTTTTTCTCTTATAACTGCGCGAAAAGCATGTATTCTTGCTTAATACAACGAAACAAGCTGTTTTAGACCGAAACGAGCTAAATCACAACACATCGGTTTTACAAGTGTCTCTCTAATACGCGTCAAAACTTTTTCTTCTATAACTGCGCGAAAAGCATGTATTCGTGCCTGATACACGAAACAAGTTGTTTTAGACCGAAACGAGCTAAATCTGAACACATCGGTTTTACAAGTGTCCCTGTGACACGCGTCAAAACTTTTTCTCTTATAACTGCGCGAAAAGCATGTATTCTTGCTTAATACAGCGAAACAAGCTGTTTTAGACCGAAACGAGCTAAATCACAACACATCGGTTTACAAGTGTTCCTCTGATACGCGTCTAAACTTTTTCTCTTATAACTGCGCGAAAAGCATGTATTCGTGCTAAATACAACGAAACAAGCTGTTCTAGACCGAAACGAGCTAAATCTGAACACATCGGTTTTACAAGTGTCCCTGTGACACGCGTCAAAACTTTTTCTCTTATAACTGCGCGAAAAGCATGTATTCTTGCTTAATACAGCGAAACAAGCTGTTTTAGACCGAAACGAGCTAAATCACAACACATCGGTTTTACAAGTGTTCCTCTGATACGCGTCAAAACTTTTTCTCTTATAACTGCGCGAAAAGCATGTATTCGTGCTTAATACAACGAAACAAGCTGTTTTAGACCAAAACGAGCTAGATCTGAACACATCGGTTTTACAAGTGTCTCTCTGATACGCGTCAAAACATTTTCTTCTATAACTGCGCGAAAAGCATGTATTCTTGCTTAATACAACGAAACATGCTGTTTTAGACCGAAACGAGCTAAATCTGAACACATCGGTTTTACAAGTATCCACGTGATACTCGTCAAAACTTTTTCTCTTATAACTGCGCGAAAAGCATGTATTCTTGCTTAATACAACGAAACAAGCTGTTTTAGACCAAAACGAGCTAGATCTGAACACATCGGTTTTACAAGTGTCTCTCTGATACGCGTCAAAACATTTTCTTCTATAACTGCGCGTAAAGCATGTATTCTTGCTTAATACAACGAAACAAGCTGTTTTAGACCGAAACGAGCTAAATCACAACACATCGGTTTTACAAGTATCCACGTGATACTCGTCAAAACTTTTTCTCTTATAACTGCGCGAAAAGCATGTATTCTTGCTTAATACAACGAAACAAGCTGTTTTAGACCGAAACGAGCTAAATCACAACACATCGGTTTTACAAGTGTCTCTCTAATACGCGTCAAAACTTTTTCTTCTATAACTGCGCGTAAAGCATGTATTCGTGCTGATACAACGAAACAAGTTGTTTTAGACCGAAACGAGGCTAAATCTGAACACATCGGTTTTACAAGTGTCCCTGTGACACGCGCCAAAACTTTTTCTCTTATAACTGCGCGAAAAGCATGTATTCGTGCTTAATACAGCGAAACAAGCTGTTTTAGACCGAAACGAGCTAAATCACAACACAAAGGTTTTACAAGTGTTCCTCTGATACGCGTCAAAACTTTTTCTCTTATAACTGCGCGAAAAGCATGTATTCTTGCTCAATACTACGAAACAAGCTGTTTTAGACCGAAACGAGCTAAATCACAACACATCGGTTTTACAAGTGTTCCTCTGATACACGTCTAAACTTTTTCTCTTATAACTGCGCGGAAAAGCATGTATTCGTGCTTAATACAACGAAACAAGCTGTTTCAGACCGAAACGAGCTAAATCTGAACACATCGGTTTTACAAGTGTCCCCTGTGACACGCGTCAAAACTTTTTCTCTTATAACTGCGCGAAAAGCATGTATTCTTGCTTAATACAGCGAAACAAGCTGTTTTAGACCGAAACGAGCTAAATCACAACACATCGGTTTTACAAGTGTTCCTCTGATAGGCGTCTAAACTTTTTCTCTTATAACTGTGCGAAAAGCATGTATTCGTGCTAAATACAACGAAACAAGCTGTTTTAGACCGAAACGAGCTAAATCACAACACATCGGTTTTACAAGTGTTCCTCTGATACGCGTCAAAACTTTTTCTCTTATAACTGCGCGAGAAAGCATGTATTCGTGCTTAATACAACGAAACAAGCTGTTTTAGACCAAAACGAGCTAGATCTGAACACATCGGTTTTTACAAGTGTCTCTCTGATACGCGTCAAAACATTTTCTTCTATAACTGCGCGTAAAGCATGTATTCTTGCTTAATACAAGAGAAACATGCTGTTTTAGACCGAAACGAGCTAAATCTGAACACATCGGTTTTACAAGTATCCACGTGATACTCGTCAAAACTTTTTCTCTTATAACTGCGCGAAAAGCATGTATTCTTGCTTAATACAACGAAACAAGCTGTTTTAGACCAAAACGAGCTAGATCTGAACACATCGGTTTTACAAGTGTCTCTCTGATACGCGTCAAAAACATTTTCTTCTATAACTGCGCGTAAAGCATGTATTCTTGCTTAATACAACGAAACAAGCTGTTTTAGACCGAAACGAGCTAAATCACAACACATCGGTTTTACAAGTGTCTCTCTAATACGCGTCAAAACTTTTTCTTCTATAACTGCGCGTAAAGCATGTATTCGTGCCTGATACAACGAAACAAGTTGTTTTAGACCGAAACGAGCTAAATCTGAACACATCGGTTTTACAAGTGTCCCTGTGACACGCGCCAAAACTTTTTCTCTTATAACTGCGCGAAAAGCATGTATTCGTGCTTAATACAGCGAAACAAGCTGTTTTAGACCGAAACGAGCTAAATCACAACACAAAGGTTTTACAAGTGTTCCTCTGATACGCGTCAAAACTTTTTCTCTTATAACTGCGCGAAAAGCATGTATTCTTGCTCAATACTACGAAAACAAGCTGATTTAGACCGAAACGAGCTAAATCACAACACATCGGTTTTACAAGTGTTCCTCTGATACACGTCTAAACTTTTTCTCTTATAACTGCGCGAAAAGCATGTATTCGTGCTTAATACAACGAAACAAGCTGTTTCAGACCGAAACGAGCTAAATCTGAACACATCGGTTTTACAAGTGTCCCTGTGACACGCGTCAAAACTTTTTCTCTTATAACTGCGCGAAAAGCATGTATTCTTGCTTAATACAGCGAAACAAGCTGTTTTAGACCGAAACGAGCTAAATCACAACACATCGGTTTTACAAGTGTTCCTCTGATACGCGTCTAAACTTTTTCTCTTATAACTGCGCGAAAAGCATGTATTCGTGCTAAATACAACGAAACAAGCTGTTCTAGACCGAAACGAGCTAAATCTGAACACATCGGTTTTACAAGTGTCCCTGTGACACGCGTCAAAACTTTTTCTCTTATAACTGCGCGAAAAGCATGTATTCTTGCTTAATACAGCGAAACAAGCTGTTTTAGACCGAAACGAGCTAAATCACAACACATCGGTTTTTACAAGTGTTCCTCTGATACGCGTCAAAACTTTTTCTCTTATAACTGCGCGAAAAGCATGTATTCGTGCTTAATACAACGAAACAAGCTGTTTTAGACCAAAACGAGCTAGATCTGAACACATCGGTTTTACAAGTGTCTCTCTGATACGCGTCAAAACATTTTCTTCTATAACTGCGCGTAAGCATGTATTCTTGCTTAATACAACGAAACAAGCTGTTTTAGACCGAAACGAGCTAAATCTGAACACATCGGTTTTACAAGTATCCACGTGATACTCGTCAAAACTTTTTCTCTTATAACTGCGCGAAAAGCATGTATTCTTGCTTAATACAACGAAACAAGCTGTTTTAGACCGAAACGAGCTAAATCACAACACATCGGTTTTACAAGTGTCTCTCTAATACGCGTCAAAACTTTTTCTTCTATAACTGCGCGTAAAGCATGTATTCGTGCCTGATACAACGAAACAAGTTGTTTTAGACCGAAACGAGCTAAATCTGAACACATCGGTTTTACAAGTGTCCCTGTGACACGCGCCAAAACTTTTTCTCTTATAACTGCGCGAAAAGCATGTATTCGTGCTTAATACAGCGAAACAAGCTGTTTTAGACCGAAACGAGCTAAATCACAACACAAAGGTTTTACAAGTGTTCCTCTGATACGCGTCAAAACTTTTTCTCTTATAACTGCGCGAAAAGCATGTATTCTTGCTCAATACTACGAAACAAGCTGATTTAGACCGAAACGAGCTA
Source organism: Amblyomma americanum (assembly GCF_052857255.1). Classification (NCBI taxonomy): domain Eukaryota; kingdom Metazoa; phylum Arthropoda; class Arachnida; order Ixodida; family Ixodidae; genus Amblyomma; species Amblyomma americanum. The sequence goes on from NW_027526618.1 coordinate 225,279, forward strand.
AATCACAACACATCGGTTTTACAAGTGTTCCTCTGATACACGTCTAAACTTTTTCTCTTATAACTGCGCGAAAAGCATGTATTCGTGCTTAATACAACGAAACAAGCTGTTTCAGACCGAACGAGCTAAATCTGACACATCGGTTTTACAGTGTCCCTGTGACACGCGTCAAAACTTTTTCTCTTATAACTGCGCGAAAAGCATGTATTCTTGCTTAATACAGCGAAACAAGCTGTTTTAGACCGAAACGAGCCTAATCACAACACATCGGTTTTACAAGTGTTCCTCTGATACGCGTCTAAACTTTTTCTCTTATAACTGCGCGAAAAGCATGTATTCGTGCTAAATACAACGAAACAAGCTGTTCTAGACCGAAACGAGCTAAATCTGAACACATCGGTTTTACAAGTGTCCCTGTGACACGCGTCAAAACTTTTTCTCTTATAACTGCGCGAAAAGCATGTATTCTTGCTCAATACTACGAAACAAGCTGTTTTAGACCGAAACGAGCTAAATCACAACACATCGGTTTTACAAGTGTTCCTCTGATACGCGTCAAAACTTTTTCTCTTATAACTGCGCGAAAAGCATGTATTCGTGCTTAATACAACGAAACAAGCTGTTTTAGACCAAAACGAGCTAGATCTGAACACATCGGTTTTACAAGTGTCTCTCTGATACGCGTCAAAACATTTTTCTTCTATAACTGCGCGTAAAGCATGTATTCTTGCTTAATACAACGAAACAAGCTGTTTTAGACCGAAACGAGCTAAATCTGAACACATCGGTTTTACAAGTATCCACGTGATACTCGTCAAAACTTTTTCTCTTATAACTGCGCGAAAAGCATGTATTCTTGGTTAATACAGCGAAACAAGCTGTTTTATGACCGAAACGAGCTAAATCACAACACATCGGTTTTACAAGTGTTCCTCTGATACGCGTCAAAACTTTTTCTCTTATAACTGCGCGAAAAGCATGTATTCTTGCTTAATACAGCGAAACAAGCTGTTTTAGACCGAAAACGAGCTAAATCACAACACATCGGTTTTACAAGTGTTCCTCTGATACGCGTCAAAACTTTTTCTCTTATAACTGCGCGAAAAGCATGTATTCTTGCTTAATACAGCGAAACAAGCCGTTTTAGACCGAAACGAGCTAAATCACAAAACATCGGTTTTACAAGTGTTCCTCTGATACGCGTCTAAACTTCTTCTCTTATAACTGCGCGAAAAGCATGTATTCGTGCTAAATACAACGAAACAAGCTGTTTTAGACCGAAACGAGCTAAATCTGAACACATCGGTTTTACAAGTGTCCCTGTGACACGCGTCAAAACTTTTCTCTTATAACTGCGCGAAAAGCATGTATTCTTGCTTAATACAGCGAAACAAGCTGTTTTAGACCGAAAGGAGCTAAATCACAACACATCGGTTTTACAAGTGTTTCCTCTGATACGCGTCAAAACTTTTTCTCTTATAACTGCGCGAAAAGCATGTATTCGTGGCTTAATACAACGAAACAAGCTGTTTTTAGACCAAACGAGCTAGATCTGAACACATCGATTTTCCAAGTGTCCATGTGATACGCGTCAAAACTTTTTCTCTTATAACTGCGCGAAAAGCATGTATTCGTGCCTAATACAACGAAACAAGCTGTTTTAGTCCGAAAAGAGTTAAATCTGAACTCATCGTTTTACAAGTGTTCCTCTGATACGCGTCAAAACTTTTTCTCTTATAACTGCGCGAAAAGCATGTATTCTTGCTTAATACAACGAAACAGCTGTTTTAGACCGAAACGAGCCAAATCACAACACATCGGTATTACAAGTGTTCCACGTGATACTCGTCAAAACTTTTTCTCCTTATAACTGCGCGAAAAGCATGTATCTTGCTTAATACAACGAAACAAGCTGTTTTAGACCGAAACGAGCTAAATCACAAACACATCGGTTTACAAGTGTTCCTCTGATACGCGTCTAAACTTTTTCTCTTATAACTGCGCGAAAAGCATGTATTCGTGCTTAATACAACGAAACAAGCTGTTTTAGACCGAAACGAGCTAATCTGAACACATCGGTTTTACAAGTGTCCCTGTGACACGCGTCAAAACTTTTTCTCTTATAACTGCGCGAAAAGCATGTATTCTTGCTTAATACAGCGAAACAAGCTGTTTTAGACCGAAACGAGCTAAATCACAACACATCGGTTTTACAAGTGTTCCTCTGATACGCGTCTAAACTTTTTCTCTTATAACTGCGCGAAAGCATGTATTCGTGCTAAATACAACGAAACAAGCTGTTTT